>NC_064626.1:402344555-402647586 GCF_023864275.1 Schistocerca cancellata | reverse complement strand
GAAGAGTTTGACAGAGCACTGAAAGACCTGAGTCAAAACAAGGCCCCGGGAGTAGACAACATTCCATTAGAACTACTGATGGCCTCAGGAGAGCCAGTCATGACAAAACTCTACCATCTGGTGAGCAAGATGTATGAGACAGGCGAAATACCCTCAGACTTTAAGAAGAATATAATAATTCCAATCCCAAAGAAAGCAGGTGTTGACAGATGTGAAAGTTACCGAACTATCAGTTTAATAAGTCACAGCTGCAAAATACTAACGCGAATTCTTTACAGACGAATGGAAAAACTGGTAGAAGCCGACCTCGGGGAGGATCAGTTTGGATTCCGTAGAAATGTTGGAACACGTGAGGCAATACTGACCTTACGACTTATCTTGGAAGAAAGATTAAGAAAAGGCAAACCTACGTTTCTAGCATTTGTAGACTTAGAGAAAGCTTTTGACAATGTTGACTGGAATACTCTCTTTCAAATTCTGAAGGTGTCAGGGGTAAAATACAGGGAGCGAAAGGCTATTTACAATTTGTACAGAAACCAGATGGCAGTTATAAGAGTCGAGGGGCATGAAAGGGAAGCAGTGGTTGGGAAAGGAGTGAGACAGGGTTGTAGCCTCTCCCCGATGTTATTCAATCTGTATATTGAGCAAGCAGTAAAGGAAACAAAAGAAAAATTCGGAGTAGGTATTAAAATTCATGGAGAAGAAGTAAAAACTTTGAGGTTCGCCGATGACATTGTAATTCTGTCAGAGACAGCAAAGGACTTGGAAGAGCAGTTGAACGGAATGGACAGTGTCTTGAAAGGAGGATATAAGATGAACATCAACAAAAGCAAAACGAGGATAATGGAATGTAGTCAAATTAAGTCGGGTGATGCTGAGGGAATTAGATTAGGAAATGAGACACTTAAAGTAGTAAAGGAGTTTTGCTATTTAGGGAGTAAAATAACCGATGAAGGTCGAAGTAGAGAGGATATAAAATGTAGACTGGCAATGGCAAGGAAAGCGTTTCTCAAGAAGAGAAATTTGTTAACATCGAATATAGATTTAGGTGTCAGGAAGTCGTTTCTGAAAGTATTTGTATGGAGTGTAGCCATGTATGGAAGTGAGACATGGACGATAACTAGTTTGGACAAGAAGAGAATAGAAGCTTTCGAAATGTGGTGCTACAGAAGAATGCTGAAGATAAGGTGAGTAGATCACGTAACTAATGAGGAGGTATTGAATAGGATTGGGGAGAAGAGAAGTTTGTGGCACAACTTGACTAGAAGAAGGGATCGGTTGGTAGGACATGTTCTGAGGCATCGAGGGATCACAAATTTAGCATTGGAGGGCAGCGTGGTGGGTAAAAATCGTAGAGGGAGACCAAGAGATCAAGACACTAAGCAGGTTCAGAAGGATGTAGGTTGTAGTAGGTACTGGGAGATGAAGAAGCTTGCACAGGATAGAGTAGCATGGAGAGCTGCATCAAACCAGTCTCAGGACTGAAGACCACAACAACAACAACAACATTTGCACCAGAACAGCACCGATCCCATACCCGCTACCATCTGTGTGTAGTTCTGTAGGTGCTCTCTCATCATACAGACCAAGTACAGGGTCAGTCTTCAGAGCTTTTCGCAGCACATCGAAAGAGGGTTGTTGAGCACCAAACCAAATAAATTTAGCATCAGCTTTTAACAACTCTTGGAGTGGTCTGGCTTTGATACAAAAGTCTTTGATAAAACGACGGTAATAAGAACATAATCCGGGAAAGCTTCTCACATCTCTAATAGCTTTAAGAATAGGAAATTCCGTTACAGATCTCACCTTTTCTGTATCTGGCAGGCACACCTTTGTTTGACACAAGGTGCCCTAGTATTTTGATTTCTTTTGCTCTAAATAGAGAATCTCTTGGATTAAGTTTCAGTCCGCCTTGTTGGAGACACTTAAGAACGGCCCTCAGTCGTATTATATGTTCATCAAATGTCTCTGAGAACACTCTAATGTCGTCTAAATAACGAAGACACATCGTCCACTTCAGGTGCCTTAGATGATTATCCATCAGCCGTTCAAAAGTTGCTGGTGCATTACACAAACCAAACGGCATTACCTTAAAATCATACAGGCCCATTGGGGTGATGAATGTAGTTTTCTCACGATCAGCCTCATCTACTTCGATTTGCCAGTATCCCAAGTACAAGTCCATGGTTGAGAATAACTTAGCCCTCTTCGCATCATCAATTCGTGGAAGAGGGTAAACGTCCTTCTTAGTTATCTTAGTAAGTTTCCTGTGATCAACACAAAAGCGCCAACTGCCGCCTTCAGCAGAGATGTTTTGCTGTCGACGAACACGGTTTTCTGCAACAGGCGACGTTATTTCTCCGAAATGACTGAATACGATGCTCCAGAGTCCAAAAGAGCTTGTGCTCGTCAGCCATCCATGAGGATGTCCACGTAGTTATCTATCATTTTTGTAGTGATCGACGGCGGAGGATTTCTCTATTCGGCGACCTCAACTCCAAGGAAGGTCGCACCCTTTAGTTTTCCAGGTTGCGGCGGCTAGGTGATTGGCTCGAGCTTCTAATCGGTGATGGAGACCTTGATCGGCGTGTTGGGGAGCGCCCTCTCCAGCGGCTAGCTTGCGGCGATGGTGACCTACGTCGTCCTGCACCCACATCTCCTTGTTCATCTTCGTCGTCCCGGAGTTGGCGTCGGCTAAGATCGGTCTGCTGTCTGCTGTCTTCTGGCACGGGCGTCATCAAATATCCGCCGCCTTTCTCGACAACAGCGCATCACATGTCCCGGTCGTCCACAGTGGAAACATACGAGTTGGTTATCCTGGGTGCTCCAGACGTCAGTCTTCCTTGGTGCCCAAACAGGTTCCTCATACGGCATTGTAGGAACGTAAATCCACCTGCGTCTCGACTTTTTCACCGTTTTATAGGGAAATGAAGGACGAGAGACTGAGTTAAATGTCTGTCCCACTTTCTCCCTTATGACCTCTTGTAGCGTCTCGGTTTTTTGCTCGCCGTGCAATCCAAGTGCCTTCTGAACTTCCTCTCTCACTATCTGACAAAGAACACTTGTGAAATCAGTTGCTTCCTCCATCAAAAACATCGATACGACGTTTGGAAGCCGCGTGTACTTCTTTTTTGATTCATTTTCTCGATATACTGTCACCATTTTATGAAGTCGTCTGCTGTCGAAACCTCCTTCGGGAGTAGGGCTTGATACATGTCCTCAGCAACACCCTTCATGAGATTTACAACCTTATCTTCCTCCTTCATTCTAGGATCCACTATTTTACACAGCGCCAAGACGTCTTGAATGTAGGATGCTGTAGTTTCTCCTGGACGCTGTGCCCTGCACTTTAATTTATCGTCAGCCTTGCACTTCTGTCGCTGTGTGTCACCGAAATAGTTGCGCAGTTCCAACTGGAATACTTCTCAGCTTATGAACGTCTCCTCGTTGTTCTCATACCATTGCTTGGCAGTGCCCTCGAAGTAGAAAAATACGTTAGCCAAACACACGGTGTCATCCCATTTGTCAAATTTGGCTATACGCTCATATAGCTTCAGCCACTTGTTTGGATCTTGGCTATCGTCACCAGAGAACCCGGAAGGATGTCTCATGTGGTGGCACACAGTTTCTGTCATCGTAACGTCCTCTTCTTCTGTCTCCCATAGATTGCGATCTACTGAATATGGCTAGAACTCGGGTTTCTCGCCACGTAAACGGCGGCTATGTCGTGACCTTATGGGAGCCACTGTGTCGTCGATAATGTGCACTATCGCAAGTTCCAATACCCAGCGTCTTCACCAGAATAATGTCACATAGAAGAAGGTGTATTTAGATGAATGACGAACACGAACTTCACTTGACGAAGGTTTATTCAGCACTTGCACATACAAGAGATTCCGGCCAGAACACGTACAGTATATATACAGCTACAGAACATTCTAGTCCAATGACTCTTGACATTTGTGGATACTTCTAGAATGTACTCCAACCGAAAATAGAAATTAAAATTGTACAGTGCATTTGCGTTTTGAATTCACTGCCCTCCCTGTAACACTTTAGTATCATAACCACTACACTACACTGCTACGCAGCTTCTTCTGCGACAATATATATACAACCTATTTTAATCTTAATAAATGTAGTACAATACTGCATTTTTGTTGCAGAGTAGAATTGAGCCAGTAAAACTCTTTCGTAACTCTCAAGCTGTGAACACACAAACGAGTTGCAGAACTTTGTCAACTATCCTTCAGTCAATGTCACTGATGAGTTAAAAGCTATTTGTAGTAATAATATTCACTCCCTCACTGTGTATGGGGATAGAAATAGAAACATTGTACATTATTCGCTGCACTTTTTCATATGTCAAACCTAACTGAGGTGTAGAAAGAAAATCCTTTGGTAAGTTTCAGTTCCAGCCGTTCATTATTAAAGAGACACGGTGTTACAGGATTCCCCTGAAACTGTAACAGAACTGGTGATTTATTTTCATCTGAGTTGTTAAACTTTTTCAGCAAAAAATCGTACCAATTACGCTTTTCGGAAAGAAGGAGGTTAAAAAAATCAAGCAAAATAAATCATTCCTTTCTTTGCAATTTCAGAGTAATCTTGTAACCCAGTGTCTTTTCAGTAAGGAATAGACAGTACAGAAACTTAGTAACTGATTGCCTTTCTACATCTTAGATCTCCTAAAACAGTGGGTTATTAAGTGACGAACTGAGGACAAATCAGGTCAATAGCTTATCAAGAAGTACATCCTCGACACGAAAATAAAAGTGTAATTGTTGCAAAAACTCACATCGTTTCACCATTGATGGTCCTTAAAAATCACATGGTCTCATTACTTTATGAACTGCTCAAAACTATTCATTAATTTTAAAATAGGTTACAAATATATACAATATGTCCTTAACAGATAAAAAAAAATTATGGTGGGAAAGTTCACAACTTCGCCCTGAATGGGGACAGGAAAAGAAATACTGTACACTATTTGCTGTGAATTATTTTCATATTTCTCGAATGAAAAACAGGGAGGAAATCTTTTTGCAAGCTTCCGTTCCTATCGTACACTATTAAAAAAACGGTGAATTACAGGATTCCGCCAGAATTGCAACAGAATTGGTGATTTATTTTTGTGTGGATTTTTAATTATTCCTCATTTGAAGAAACATCCTCAGTTATGAGGAACGGTTACATTTCTCTTGTTGACCGGTTTCATTTTGCTTTTTTTGTTAAAAACTGTATAAATTGCACAACTTTCCTTGCAACACCTGTTACGACGGAATAGTGAAACAGTGTGTCTTACTAAAATGCAATAGGCGACTAGGGTGATCAATAGCTTACGGAAAACCTCATTCTGTCGGTTTGGTGTACAATAAGATAAGAAATCTCACGTTTAGTTTCATACTAGCAAATTCTGTTTTCAACAGTTGTCTAAGACTCTTAAAAAAATTACAGTACTGGATCGAAAAAATAAAATGAAAACCAAAGCTTCCCCTATATCGCCGTAGAGAAGAAAGGTCCCTTCGTTAATCATGTAGCAAAACACTCTCCTCTTTGCATAGTCACTTGCCAAAATCTCTTACCGACATCTTGAACGGTTTGGAAGGTATGAGTTATGTTATGAATATTCCATTCCCGTCTAAGTGCAGTCGGAAGTGGTCGTGCTACACAAATTCCATTTTCTTAAGATTGGAGACAACAGGTAGAGACCTCCTCCCAAGTCTACAGAAAAACTCAGTATCTTAGCTAAGTTTCATTCACAGCAACATATGGTATAATGTGCACCAAACGCAGAATCATAGTGACCCATATTTGTCGTTGCAAACTCTTTTCGAGTTCCGAACAGCGTCGTACATGGATGCAAATATCTCTTTAAGTATTACCATAATCAAAGTTTTGTGCACTTAACCATGAAGCTGACGTATAAAGCTATAAGTAACGTGAAAATAATTTTTTTACCGATTACTTTATGTAAAATCGTTTGAGAAAGACTACAGAGCAAACGGAGCACTCTTAATGTTCTACCCATAATGACACTGCTGCCCCTCGATCCTCAGGCTAACCAGCGTTTTCTGTGCGCACCCATAGCCGCGTATATCCGAGCTGGAAAGCGCGGGTAGTCTGCACGCATACTATCGGCTTTCTTTCTGTTCTTACACTAAGCAGGCATCGTTACCAATGCGATCGCAGAAGGATCCCGTGTTTGTTTTTCTTATCTCTGTGCACATTATCCTGTAGTCTTCAGACCATGGCGTAAGAAAGAATACCAGGCGGCTGTGGCAGACCGTTTATAATCGTTCTTCTGTATCGAGCCACTTAAAACAGAGACGGCTTTAAATAATACAACTTAATTAATTTAGAATTGTCACAGAGGGACATAAAGGTGGGTGAGAGATTTGTATAAAGGGTGAAAATTATTTACACCGCCAAACTCTAGGAGGTTGCGCGAGACACCAATACAGATACACTGAAGAGCCAAAGAAACTGGTACACCTGCCTAATATCATACAGGACCTCGCGAGCACCCAGAAGTGCCCCAACAGAACGTGACGTAGACTCGACTAATGTCTGAAGTAGTGCTGGAGGGAACTGATACCATGAATGCAGCAGGGCTGCCCATAAATCCGCAAGAGTATGAGAGGGTGGCGGTCTTTTCTGAATAGTACGTTGCAAGGATCCCACATATGCTCAATGATGTTCTTGTCTGGGGAGTTTGGTGGCCAGCGGAAGTGTTTAAACTCAGAAGACTTTTCCTGGAGCCTCTCTGTAGCAATTCTGGACATGTGGGGTGTCGAATTGTCCTGCTGGAATTGCCCAAGTCCGTCGGAATGCACAATGTACACGAACGGATGCAGGTGATCAGACAGGAAGCATACGTACGTGTCACCTGTCAGACTCGTGTCCAGGCGTATCAGGGGACCCACATCACTGCAAAAGCACACGCCCCATACCATTTCAGAGCCTCCACCGGCTTGAACAGTCCCTTGCTGACACGCAGGGTCCACGGATTCATGAGGTTGTCTCCATACCCGTACACGTCCATCCGCTCGACGCAGTTCGAAACGAGACTCATTCGACCGGGCAGCATGTTTCCAGTCATCAACAGCCCAATGACGGTGTTCACGGTCCCAAGTGAGACGTAAAGCTTTGTGTCGTGCAGTCATCAAGGATACAAGAGTAGGCTTTCGGCTCCGAAGGCCCATATATATGATGTTTCGTTGAATGCTTCGTACGCTGACACTTGTTGATGACCCAGCACTGACATCTACAGAAATTTGCGGAAGGGTTGCATTTTTGTCACGTTGAACGATTCTCTTCAGTTGTCGTGGTCCCGTTGTTGCAGGCTCTATTTCCGGCCGCACCGATGTCGGAAATTTGATGTTTTACCGGACTCCTGATATTCACGGTGCATTCGTGAAATGGTCGTATGGGAAAATCCGTGCTTCATCGCTACCTCGGAGATGCTGTGTCCTATCGCTCGTGCGCCGACTGTAACACCACGTTCAGACTCACTTAAATCTTGATAACCTGCAATTGTAGCAACAGTAACCGATCTAACAACCGCGCCAGACACTTGTTGCCTTATATAGGCGTTGCCGACCGCAGCGCCGTATTCTGCCTGTTTGCATCTGTCTGTATTTGAATACACACGCCTATACCAGTATCTCTGCGGCTTCAGTGTATTTTTCTCTGATGTCATATTTACCTGCGAGCAACTTTTAATCCGGTAGAAGGTGTAATGGCTCTCTGAACTCGTTCAATTACGTATAAACTGGGGATGAATCAGAAGAATTTCAGAAACGTCCTTAATGATAAACTGTTAAGCAATTTCACTTACAGTGTGTGCACAATCTGGAACCAGATGTTTATGCACTATGAGCACAGTTTTCGCAGTGGTACCTGGGACATTGTCAATTGCATCCTACACTTCCGTCCTCTGTGCTGTTTACAGATGATGAAAGGCTCGGGCGTCATGATTTCTTCAACATCCAGAATTCGTTTGTTTTGAATGCAGGTAATTCACATGCTACATTTACTCACACTCATCAATTGCAGTGTCGGTAGATGTTATTAGAGACTGTTTAATTAGGCCATACCTCATACCCAGGCCATTAAATGACGAGCATTGTTTCAATTTCTTCGCCAGAGGTGCTGGATGACGTACCACTCGCGACAAGACAGCGCATATGGTTCCAAGAAGAGAGGGCGCCGGCACATTTCAGTTGTCCTATGCGTCTACTCTTGAACCGACAGTTTCCAGAAAAGTGGATTGCCATTGATTGTCCTGTACCATGGCCTACTCGATCCCCTCAGGACTATGTTGTGGAGGAGAGATGGGCAATCTTCTTTACAAAACCGCTGTTGAATCAGATGATGATAAGGTTGCCCGGACAGTAATGGCAGCAGTAAGAATTAAGGACACTACTGCAGTCTTTCACCGTGTTAGACAGAACATGACCCACCGGTGTAGCTTGTGTTTAAAATTCAATGGAAGCAATTTTGAATCTCTACCATAAGTGAAGTAGTTGTGTTAGTTTCATGTTACTGTTTCTTCGTAATAAAGAATTAAAAACTGTTTCTGCTACTTTTTGTTCTCACAAGACACATCTGCTGTGCAGCGAGCTACGTTAATTTAAGTACTAACTGTATTTTTCTTACTTGTCACTTCTTCTTCCGTGTGTTTTTGCTTTTAGGAAGCTTTAATTTTCGAGTGCTAGTAATACTGTTCCAGAGATTTCGTGTTTGTTTTGAATACAGTCAGAGGGAGTCCCTTTAGTCAGCCATAGTGCCAGTAGTGCTAGTGTTTGTTTTGAATACAGTCCAGAGACAGGTGGTGCTATTTTCATTGTTTTCAGCAAGAAGTGTCTAGTAACCACAGTTTAGTCAGCCTCAGCCAGCTTTAATGAATTAGCAGTCTAGTTAAAAGTTGATTAACTCTCTACTATAAATTGATTTCTTAGGATGGACAGGATGTGTGACTGCTGTGTACGGACGCAGGAGGAGCTGGCCACTGTTCGCGAACAGCTGAACGTGTTGATGGCCGTGGTCAGCCGTCTTCAGGCTGCTGCCTCGGAGTGTAGCGGCAGTGGGGAGTCTGGTGCGTCGCGTGGTACACCCCAGGTGTTACATGCTTCACCCACGGTCCCTGCAGTCGAGACGTCTTCGCGGGTACCGGGCGCGGTTGGGCCACCCTCTCCCCAAGGTGAGTGGCGGGTTCAACGGCGTTCGCAGCGCACGAGGCGGAGGGTCAATATGGAGGCAGGCCGTGTGGCATCGCCTGCTCTGCCTGTGAGTGGACATGCAGCCACTCCTCGAGCAAGGTCCTTGCAGACACACGGGGGGAGGGGTTTATTAGTGATTGGGAGCCCCAACGTTAGGCGGGTGATGGAGCCCCTTAGGGAACCAGCGGAAAGGTCGGGGAAGAAGGCCAGTGTTCACTCTGTCTGCTTGCCGGGGTCTCATCCGAGATGTGGAGGAGGCCCTGCCGGCGGCGACAGAGAGCACTGGGTGCACCCGACTGCAAATTGTTACTCATGTCGGCACCATTGACTCCTGCCGTCTCGGTTCAGAGGTCATTCACATTTCATACAGGCGGTTGGCGGAGGTGATGAACGCGGAAAGCCTCGCTCGCGGGGTGGAATCTAACTATTTGTAGTATCGTTCCCAGAATCGATCGCGGTCCTCTGGTTTGGAGCCGAGTGGAAGGCTTAAAACAGAGGCTCAGACGATTCTGCGGAGATCTGGGGTGCAAATTTCTCGACCTCCGCTATCGGGTGGAGAAATGTAGGGTCCCCCTGAATAGGTCAGGCGTGCACTACACGCAGGAAGCGGCTACAAGGGTAGCGGAGTACGTGTGGAGTACACATGTGGGTTTTTTAGGTTAGAGAATTCCCTCCCTAGGCCCGACAAGACGCCTCCTGAGACGCGACAAGGTGGTAGTAGGCAAAACGCAACAGGGAGTAACAATATTAATGTGGTAATAGTAAACTGCAGGAGCGTCTGTAGAAAGATCCCAGAACTGCTCTCATTAATAAACGGTCACAATGCCCACATAGTACTAGGGACACAAAGTTGGCTGAAACCAGATGTAAGCAGTAATGAAATTCTAAACTCAGATTGGAATGTATATCGCAGAGACAGGTTGGACAGTGAAGGGGGAGGCGTGTTTATAGCGACAAAAAATGCAATAATATCGATGGAAATTTACGGAGATCCGAAATGTGAAATAATTTGGGTGAAGGTCACGGCTAAAGCAGGCTCAAACATGGTAATTGGATGTCTCTATAGGCCACCTGGCTCAGCAGCTGTTGTGGCATAAGGAAAATTTGGAAAATATTTCGAGTAGATTTCCCCACCATATTATAGTTCTGGGTGGAGATTTTAATTTGCTGGATATAGACTGGGAGACTCAAACGTTTATAAAAGGTGGCAGGGACAAAGAATACAGTGAAATTTTTTAAAGTGCATTATCTGAAAACTACCTTGAGCAGTTAAACAGAGAACCGACTCGTGGCGATAACATATTAGACCTTCTGGTGACAAACAGACCCGAACTATTTGAAACAATTAACACAGAACAGGGAATCAGCGATCATAAAGCGGTTACTGCATCGATGATTTCAGCAGTAAACAGAAATATTAAAAAAGGTAGGAAGATTTTTCTGTTTAGAAAAAGTGACAAAAAGCAAATTTCAGAGTACTTGACGGCTCAACACAAAAGTTTTGGCTCAAGTACAGATAGTGTTGAGGATCAGTGGACAAATTTCAAAACCATCGTACAATATGCATTAGATGAGTATGTGCCAAGCAACATCGTAAGAGATGGGAAAGAGCCACCGTGGTAGAACAACCGAGTTAGAAAACTGCTGCGGAAGCAAAGGGAGCTTCACAGCAAACATAAACAAAGCAAAGGCCTTGCACACAAACAAAAATTACGCGATGCGAAATGTAGTGTGAGGAGGGCTATGCGAGAGGTTCAGTGAATTCGTAAGTGATGTTCTATGTACTGACTTGGCAGAAAACCCTAAGAAATTTTGGTCATATGTCAAAGCATTAGGAGGATCAAAACAAAATGTCCAGACACCCTGTGTCCAAAATGGTACTGAAACAGAGGATGACAGACTAAAGGCCGAAATAATAAATGTCTAAAGCTGTTTCACAGAGGAAGACTGCACTGTAGTTCCTTCTCTAGATTGTCACACAGATGACAAAATGGTAGTTATCGAAATAGACGACAGAGGGATAGAGGAACAATTAACATCGCTTAAAAGAGGAAAGGCCGCTGGACCTGATGGGATACCAGTTCGATTTTACACAGAGTACTCGAAGGAATTTGTCCCCCTTCTTGCAGCGGTACCGTAGGTCTCTAGAAGAGCGTAGCGTTCCAAAGGATTGGAAAAGGACACAGGTCATCCCAGTTTTCAAGAAGGGATGTCGAACAAATGTGCAGAACTTTAGACCTATATCTCTAACATCGATCAGTTGTAGAATTTTGGAACACGTATATGTTCGAGTATAATGACTTTTCTGGAGACTAGAAATCTACTCTGTAGGAATCAGCATGGGTTTCGAAAAAGACGATCGTGTGAAACCCAGCTTGCGCTATTCGTCCACGAGACTCAGAGGGCCATAGACACGGGTTCCCAGGTAGATGCCGTGTTTCTTGACTTCCGCAAGGTGTTCGATACAGTTCCCAACAGTCGTTTAACGAGCAAAGTAAGAGCATATGGACTATCAGACCAATTGAAGAGTTCCTGGATAACAGAACGCAGCATGTCACTCCCAATGGGGAGAAGTCTTCCGAAGTAAGAGTGATTTCGGGTATGCCGCAGGGGAGTGTCGTGGGACTGTTGCTATTCACAGTATACATAAATGACCTTTTGGATAACATCGGAAGTTCACTGAGGCTTTTTGCGAAGGATGCTGTGGTATAAAGAAAGGTTGTAACAATGGAAAATTGTACTGAAATGCAGGAGGATCTGCAGCGAATTGACGCATGGTGCAGGGAATGTAGACAAGTGTAATGTGCTGCGAACACGTAGAAAGAAAGATACCCATCATTTAGCTACAATATATCAAGTCAGCAACTGGAAGCAGTTAATTCCATAAATTATCTGGGAGTAGGCATTAGGAGTGATTTAAAATGGAATGATCATATAAAGTTGATCGTCAGTAAAGCAGATGCCAGACTGAGATTCATTGGAAGAATCCTAAGGAAATGCAATCCGAAAACAAAGGCAGTAGGTTACAGTACACTTGTTCACCCATTGCTTGAATATTGCTCACCAGTGTGGGATCCGTACCAGATAGGGTTGATAGAGGAGATAGAGAAGATCCAACGGAGAGCAGCGCGCTTCGTTACAGGATCATTTAGTAATCGCGAAAGCGTTACGGATATGATAGATAAACTCCAGTGGAAGACTATGCAGGAGAGACGCTCAGTAGCTCGGTACGGGCTTTTGTTCATGTTTCGAGAACATACCTTCACCGAGGAGTGAAGCAGTATATTGCTCCCTCCTACGTATATCTCGCGAAGAGACCATGAGGATAAAATCAGAGAGATTAGAGCCCACACAGAGGCATACCGACAATCTTTCTTTCCACGAACAATACGAGACTGGAATAGAAGGGAGAACCGATAGAGGTACTCAAGGTACCCTCCGCCACACACTGTCAGGTGGATTGCGGAGTATGGATGTAGATGTAGATGTAGGAAACACATTAGAAAAAGTGTTTCCACTGTCCCATAGAACCTGCCAGAGTTTCAGAGTTTGTTAGCTTAATTAATTTTATCCAGAGACAACTCCCGCTGCCGTTTTAAAAAGTGCTCACAGGAAAATATGGCGTCAGAGAAAAATATTTTTTTTGGTATCTTCATGTAACCTCCCAGAATTTGTCAGTTTAAATAATTTTCATTCTATATAAAAGGGCTTAGAAATCAGTTACGTCTCTTATATTATACGTGTTTTTTGGGATGTAACTAACACTTATTGGAGTAAATACCTTTAACATTTCCCATTCGGTTGCCATGCCACCAAAAGTGATTAACAGCAAAAACTATCAAACTGAAGTAAATAATATGGAACTAAATTCGCAGGCAAAAGAACGTTGTTTAAACAATGATATGGTAAAAAATTATTACTCTCCATATAAGTGACGTTACAGAAATAATCTAAATGACTTACCTCAAGCCGAACGACTCAGAAACAGCAAAGTTTTTGCTGAAAAAATGACAGAACAAGCTTCCTGTTTGTATCACACTGACAACAATGGTGATATATATTAGAACTAGTCTGACCACTTTGCAGGAGGCAGGAATGCTTTTCAATGTACAATGTACAATGGCCCCTGGACACTTTACCAAACCTCTCCCAGCCAGTCTTTCTGTTAATTGGCAACCTTCATAAATCAATACGATGTGTGAACCGATAACAGTAACTGCAATACGAGACACGATCACAAATATTTTGAATGACATTTTTCTTTTACTCACTGCGTTGTATTTGACTGCATATTACTTGCTGCAAACAAGTGTCACATTTGAAGAGGGCCGTCTCTATAATGCGCAATCATGAATCCATGTTACTTTGAAATTTATACCATAGCAGACATAGGTGTTAGATGCGCACGTTAGTGGGTTGTAAGAATTGAAAGACAAACAGTAAAATAGTCCCCGTCTCACTACTATTAACCCTGCGGTGCCCGCGCTACATATCACTTTGCCCCTCACGTAACCGCCGAAGTTTAGTTTGATGACGGCCGAATTCAGCAGCGTCAATTAAAACTGAGCACATCTTAAAATATTACTGTCTCTGTAAGAATTTTTGCCGGCCGGAGTGGCCGAGCTGTTCTAGGCGCTACAGTCCGGAACCGCGCAACCGTTACGGTCGCAGGTTCAAATCCTGCCTCGGGCATGGATGTATGTGATGTCCTTAGGTTAGTTAGGTTTAAGTAGTTCTAAGTTCTAGGGGACTGATGACCTCAGAAGTTAAGTCCCATAGTGCTCAGAGCCATTTGAACCATTTGTAAGAATTTTTCTTTGTTACTGAGCATGAAAAAGTGTAGCTCTTAACTTTAGAAGTCCGGCTTCAGCTGCCAGAGCTGTGGTCATGTGTGAGTGAGTTGCGTTTGCCTGAGTGTGTGTGTCGTCTATGTTTGACAAAGGCCTTGTCGGCGAAAGCTTATTTTGTGACAATCTTCTTGTTGTGCCTATCTGCGACTCAGCATCTCCGCTATATGGAGAGCAGAAACTATTCTTTAAATATCATTGTTACATTCCATCCTGGATTTTCCATTGTTTGATTAAGCTCTTAACTTTAGTTGACGTTTTTCGATTTGGCTGTTCGTCGGTAGATGCATATTATTACAAAATACGGCTAAGAACCGCGAGCCCTATGAATACTTGATTCGGGCCGCATGCAGCCCGCAGGATGGGTAGTCATCCGGATCTATCGAGTGCTGTTGCAAGCGGGGTTCACTCAGCCCTTGTGAGGCAAACTAAGGAGCTACTGGATTAGAAGTAGCGACACCGATCACGAAAAGTGACAACAGCTGGTAGAGCGGGGTGCTGACTACAGGCCCTCCGTATCCGCATCCGCTGACTTGTAAGGGCTGAGGAAGACACGGCGGTCCGTCGGTACCGTTGGGGCTTCAAGGACTGTTCGGATGGTGTTTTTTTTTACAGATAAATGTTGATAGGTAATTAATGTTCTTGAAAACTGTATAATCAACTTTTATAGCAATTTGAAATTCTGCAAAGTACCTCTTCACCATTAATTAATTTTGAAATATGAAAACTTTTGTTACAACATAAATTAAAGAAGCTTTCAGTCCACATACGTATCTGTGTAATAAAGCTGTTTTCCGAAATATCATTTTTGGAAAATAAGCTGTACTCAATGTGCTTTCAGTGTATTTTCAACATACCTAATTCAAATATCTAAACATTCATTGCTGTTTAAATTATTTATTTTACTTGCATTTGTTTTATGTTTTAAATCGTCATTTTACATTTTACATTCATGGTTTTTTCAGGTTACCCTCCATTCAGAGACAGTTGAACGCAGCGACTGTTATTTTGACTTGGAAATAATAGATTTCAGCTGTCAGTCGTCCTTTGGAATTTTTATTGGCACATCTAGATTTCAGCTAGAAACTAGCCACTCTCAATGCACTAGCATTTTTGAGCAATGCATGTAGTGCCTGTTGGTCGGGCTTCGTCCACAGTTCATTGAATGATGCCTTCTCATCATCCGCGATAGAAAGAAGGAAATCTGGGACTTCTTTTCCAGCTTCTTTAACATCTTCACTCCTTCATCTGTAGTCTAGGGTCGAATTTGACGTTAGCTGGAACGTCTAGTTTCTCCCCGATCTCTAGGCTAACTGTCGCGCAAGATACCTTAGTGGATCCGGTCGCCATTTCTAACTCATTGGGCCAACATTTTGTTGAGATTTCGAGCTCTTCAAATTACCCACCTGCCTTTCTCCTATAGAAACGAGCAGCTGAAGTGCGACCTCTTGCTTTCTCCTCTCAAAATCGCGAAAGCTATAATAATGGTTTTCTATGCAGGAACTCCAACACGCATTCTCTTCGTCTCGCTCTTCCGTCCCAGAACCGGATTGCATCCACGTACAAATGTTGCGTTACCTCCTTCGCCTTTATAATCGAATTTGTACTGACAGTACCTTTCCCAGAATATGGCCGAAAGCTATTTTTCCTGTTCCAAAACCTGGAAAGGACAAACATCTCCCCTCTAGCTATCGCCCCATCTCTCTCACGAGTAGTGTATGTAAGGTTTTGGAGCGGATGGTAAATTGCCTTTTAGGCTGGTGGCTGGAGTCCCGAAAACTTTGAACACCTGCCCTATGCGGTATCCGAAAACATCGTTCCGCAGTTGGCCATCTTGTTGCTCTCTCAACTTATGTCACGAACAATGTTCTCAGGAAACGCCAAACGGTAGCTATATTCTTTGATCTGGAGAGGGCATAAGATACCTGTTGGAGGACAGGCATCCTCCACACACTGTTATCTTGGGGCTTTCGAGATCGTCTACCCCTTTTCATTCGTGAATTTATGACAGAGCGCACATTTAAGGTGTGGATGAACACTGCTCTCTCCCGTACTTTCTCCCAAGACAACGGGATGCCCCTGGGCTCCGTGATAAGTGTTGTACTGTTTACCATCGCCATAAATCTAGTTATGGACTGTCTCCTTCCCGATCTCTCGGGCTCCCTCTTTGCCGACGATTTTACAATATATTACAGCTCTCAACGGACCAGCCTTCTTGAACAACGTTTTCAGGGATGTCTCGATCCCCTCCACTCATAGAGCATCGAAACCGGCTTCCGATTTTCTGCCAGCATGACCGTCTGTGTAAATTTTTGGGGTCGTACCGAGTTTTATTCGCCTTCCCTTCTTCTAGGCACTGTCGACCATCCGTTCGCGGACGTCACCAAATTCTTGGGACTTATGTTTGACAGGAAACTGTGCTGCTCTTCCCACGTATCATATCTTTCGGCTCGCTGTCTATGGTCCCTCAACACCCTCCACGTTCTGGGAGCTACCTCCTGGGGAGCGGACCAAGTGGTCCTCCTCCGTCTATATCGCGAGTTAGCGCGCTCGAAATTGGAGTATGGAAGCATAGTTTACTCCTCTGCACGGCCGTCTATTCTTCGGCGTCTCGACTCTGTCCACCACTGTGGATTACGTTTAGTGTCTGGAGCTTTTTACATCAGCCCTTTCGAGAGCCTTTATGCTGAGACTGCTGAACCTCCGCTGTCCAATTGGCAACCTGTCTTTCTGAGCCGTTACGCTAGTCATCTGTCTTCCATGCCTGTTCATCCGACCCATGCCAGTTTTTCGACGCCTCCGAGTCCGATTCCGTCAACTGCTACATTCCCTTTCCTTCCAATTTCCAAAAACTTCCTTGACAAATGGGGGTACGGCGCCAGCTTGGCTTCGCCCCCAGACCTGCCTCCTCCGTGACCTTTGCCAGCTTCCCAGGATAGTACCGCCCTGTTGGTTTATCGTCGGGCATTTGCAGCTCTATGCGTATAATTGGAGGATGCCACATTTATTTTCACTGACGGCTCAAAGACCACAGTTGGTGTAGGGAGTGCCTATATTGTTGGCAACACCCCTATTAGATTTCGGCTTCCCGACCAGTGTTCGGTTTTCACTGCGGAGCTCTACGCTGTTCCCTTGGCTGTCCAATACATCCGTCGCCATAAGCGGATACAGTATATTATATGCTCGGATCCGCTCAGCTCTCTTCTCAGCCTCCAAGCTCTTTATTCCGTCCATTTTCTGGTCCACCGGATTCAGGACAGCCTCCACTTGCTCCACTTGGGAGGCTTCTCTGTGGCATTCCTCTGGATCTCAGGGCATGTTGGGATCCGCGGAAACGAGGCAGCCGATATAGTGGCAAAGGCGGCAGTCTCTCTCCCTCGGCCCGCTGTTCGCATGGTTCCCTTTGGCGACCGACAGAGCGTTTTATGTCGTCGTGTTGCTCTTTTATGGCACACACATTGGTCTGCACCTCCCAATAATAAATTACGGGACGTCAAACCTCTTCCCTGTGTTTGGACCTCTTCCTCTCAGCCTCGTCGTCGGGAGGAGGTGATTTTAACTAGACTCCGGATAGGGCGCTGTCTTTTTAGCCATCGACATCTTTTAAGTGGTGATCCTCCCCCGATTCATCACCACTGCTCTCAACCGTGGACGATGAGACACCTTTTACTTCAGTGCCCCTATTTTAAACCGCTACGCGCCCGTTTACAGCTGTCGCCTGATATATTTCCCCTTTCAGCAGATGACACGCGCTCAGCCGATCGCGTCCTTATCAGTTTGAGTGAGATGACATCGGTTGTTTAAGCTCTTCTTCGGGGAAAATAACCCACCTTCAATAGCAGATTTCTAAGATTTTCTTCCGTTTTTAGTTTCCCTTCTTCTTGAGTTTCGCTCCCATTGCTGCTCATTTGAAATTCGAATTTTTACCATTCAGTAAGCCATAGAATGGGCACTTATGACCGTAGCAGTTCTGCGCCCTAAAACTATAACAAAAAAAATCTTCACACTGCGATTAGACCGCAACACCTGCAAATTTCTAACAATATCGATTTTACGTATCTAACTCCATGCTTCAGACTGCTTATCTTTTTCGGTAAGCCTAATACCAACACTCCTCAAATTCTCGAAATAGTAGAGTGAACAACAGTAAACTAATTAAGTAGCGCTAAGGAAATTTGTATTATGAAAGGTAGCACCCAGGAACATCAGGTTGCAGCAGTTCTGTGTTTTACACTTCGTGTTAGCATTTACTTCATGGTAGCCACTTCATCAGAATGATAAGCGCACTTTCGTCCTAATAGACAGCCTCATTATGCGACTGACTACTTGTCAGTATTCCACATATGCTTTTACATCCGTACTCTGCAAATCATTATGAAGTGCGTGACAGAGGTTTCTTCGCACTGCACCAGTTACTGGCGTTTCTTACTGTTCCATTTACGTACGAAGAGGCGGAAGAAAGACTATTTAAATTCCTTTGTGGGCATTGCAGTTAATCAACCTTGCTATCACTATCCCTAGGTGAGCGATAGGAAACCGGGTTGTGTTTTGTTCCTAGAGTCATCTTTTAAAGCATGTTCTTGAAACTTTGTAAATGGGCTTTCTCGGGACAGTTTGTGTCTGTTTTTGCAAAATAAACTGTAAGTCACACACTTTTTGAGGAGGACAATGCAACTAATTTTCCATATGGCCACAAAAAACTCTGTGCAGGGGACCTGACTGATCACGTGTAGGGTCAAGAAAACGTGAATGACGTGACAGTGCCAGGAATTTGCAGATTGCTGGAAGCACGTGGAGTTGTGAAACTCCCGTAGCACCCAATCTCTGATGTCCTGTGCAGTCAATTACAAAGCGACAGTTAGTGCTGAATGGCTATTGCACGCACTCTGCACTTCACTAACTTGGCACTGACCGCTGGTGTTGATAAATAGTGGGATTGTAGCACTCCTCCACAGCTTGCAAGTTTGTCATTTGTTGCCGCAGAAACAGGTGATTCGGCACTAAAGACAGTACTTAATTACACCGTAGCACTCGAGTGTGACATCTCGTAATGTCGCTGCAAACGAGGTGTTCTTGAATGAAGACGCACAGCAACATTCTCTGCCAGAAGTCTGGGAACGATTACGCCGGTCATTAGCTCGGTAGATACAGCAGTATGCCAAAAGACGTACACATCGCGTGTGAAGCATGATTGTGCCGTACCGACGTACCCTGGCAAACCTGCCGAAATATTCCCTTCTCCCCCCCCCCCCCCCCCCCGCCGCCATCAGCTAGCTTTATGCAATTTTTCCGATGCAGATTTAGCAAATGTTACAATTTTTTATGAAGGTTTAATAAAAATTAAGCATTATTAAACTGATCACTTTTATAAGGGCTGTGTTCATGGAAAATAAAGCAAACAACAAATTGAATCTATCAGTGTAGTAAATAAATGAGAAATTGTGTAAATATTTTAAAAAAATTGAAAGTAAAACAAAATCAATATCTTCTATTTCATGGCGATTACTGTACCCAGTTTTTATTATGATGCTTAATAAGGAGCAGGTTTCATTTCCTCCTCAAAAAAAAAAAAATGGCTCTGCGAACTATGGGACTTAACTTCTGAGGTCATCAGTCCCCTAGAACTTAGAACTACTTAAACCTAACTAACGTAAGGACATCACGCACATCCAAGGCCGGCTATTTCCTCCTCCTCGATTACTAATACTGCATTAATTATTAATTAAAAATAAAAGAAAAAGGACTAAAGTTAGCAACTGTGTCGTATTCTATCTGCAAGACAGCTAAATCAGATAGTGTATTTTCAACCGTAATCCATCTTCACTAGCTTCTTATCATACACTGCCCATTCATATTAACGTGGCTACTTGTCAAAAACTGAAATAACCATCTCTTGCAGCGCCGATCGCTGCAAGACATATATTCTGTTCTGGGAGGTGCCAACAGGGATGTGGATCTAAGCCGACTCCATTCTCGTTGCCAGCTCCACTAGCAAAAATGTTCAAATGTGTGTGAAATCTTATGGGACTTAACTGCTAAGGTCATCAGTCCCTAAGCTTACACACTACTTAACCTAAATTAACCTAAGGACAAACACACACACCCATGCCCGAGGGAGGACTCGAACCTCCGTCGGGACCAGCTGCACAGTCCATGACTGCGGCGCCTTAGACCGCTCGGCGCTCCACTAGCTTTCTCGGCTGAGCATTCATGGCACAAACAGCCCAGTCGAGGTGGATCGAAAGTTTCTCGACTGGGTTTAAATTCGGGAAGTTTGGTGGCCAGGGGAGTACGCTAAATTAGTCCTGGTGCTCTTCGATCCAAGCACGTACACCGCGAGCTGTGGCAGGTTGCGTTGTCCTGCTGGTAGATGCCATCGTGCCGAGGAAAAACTAACTGCATGTAGGGGTGAACACGGTCCCCAAGGACACATGAATATTTCTGTTGATCCACTGCGCCTTCCAGTATTACGAGATCGCCTAGGGAATGCCATCCGGCCTGGATCCTTGCTTTCAAACGTTTTACGCCAACGGGCATCTGTTCGACGGAGTATAAAACATGATTCATCCGAAAAAGCCACCTTACCCTACTCGGTGATTATCCGGCTGCTGAACTAGCGCTCAAATTCCAGCCTTCGTCGCTGTTGCAGATCAGTCCGCATGGACTCATGAACCGGGCACCTGCTACGGAGACCCTTACGCAGCGACGTTTGCTGAACGGTCGTTCAGGAAATACCGCTGCTTCAGTCTGGGCGGTCAGTTGATCTACAGTTACACATCTTCGCAACCAACGCTTACCCCTGTGATTTACGACCGTCGGTGCACCACATTTGGCTCGGCGCCGGTTTTGGTTCAAATGGTTCAAATGGCTCTAAGCACTATGAGACTTAACTTCTGAGGTCATCAGTCGCCTAGAACTTAGAACTAATTAAACCTAACTAACCTAAGGGCATCACACACATCCATGCTCGAGGCAGGATTCGAACCTGCGACCGTAGCGGTCACTCGGTTCCAGGCTGTAGCGCCTAGAACCGCACGGCCACTCCGGCCGGCAATAGCCGGTTTTGGATGGCGCCATTTTGCCATCAGTGGTATACCATAACGACGGTGAAAAGTTCGCAAAGTTATCCATCTCGGTAATGCTTCCACCCTTGGACCGAAAGCCAATGATCGTGTACTTTTGGACGCCAGATAAATCGCACCGTTTCCGTGTCACGACGACTGCACTGTTTTCTGCATTCCCCGAAGAGCTTTATGTACCCTCCACTACCTGTGCTGCCACCAGTCGTCTGTGAGTGGTTATTGCGAGATGGAGTCGAACTTGGCCGGTGGTCACATTAATGTGACTGGACTGTGTTTTTAATTTGCAGAAACTGCTTGCACAAGATGCTGCAGGTACTGGCATTGTCACAAAAGTTCAAAGCCATTTTGAAGTTTGGATGCGTATATTTTAAAATACTAAAATTAAACTCCGTCCGAACAGGCCTTGGAAGGCCCAACGGTACCGACCGTCCTCCGTATCATCCTCAGGCCACAGGCGTCACTGGATACGGACAAGGAGAGGCATGTGGTCAGCACCTCGCTCTCCCGGCCATATCTCAGATTACTGGACAGCAGGCGCTCTTCAGTTTGCCTCACAAGAGCTGAGTACATCCCGCTTGCCAATAGCGCTCGGCAGACCGGATGGTCACCCATACAGGTGCTAGCCCAGCTCGGCAGCACTTAACTTCGGTGATCTGACGGGAACCGGTGTTACCAATGCGGCAAGGCCGTTGGCGTACTTTAAAATAAACTTACAAAACACACAAATGGAAAGCCGTGTCAACGTTCCTTCCACTCTTCAACATGGGACTCGTAACAAACTACACTCCTGGAAATTGAAATAAGAACACCGTGAATTCATTGTCCCAGGAAGGGGAAACTTTATTGACACATTCCTGCGGTCAGATACATCACATGATCACACTGACAGAACCACAGGCACATAGACACAGGCAACAGAGCATGCACAATGTCGGCACTAGTACAGTGTATATCCACCTTTCGCAGCAATGCAGGCTGCTATTCTCCCATGGAGACGATCGTAGAGATGCTGGATGTAATCCTGTGGAACGGCTTGCCATGCCATTTCCACCTGGCGCCTCAGTTGGACCAGTGTTCGTGCTGGACGTGCAGACCGCGTGAGACGACGCTTCATCCAGTCCCAAACATGCACAATGGGGGACAGATCCGGAGATCTTGCTGGCCAGGGTAGTTGACTTACACCTTCTAGAGCACGTTGGGTGGCACGTGATACATGCGGACGTGCATTGTCCTGTTGGAACAGCAAGTTCCCTTGCCGGTCTAGGAATGGTAGAACGATGGGTTCGATGACGGTTTGGATGTACCGTGCACTATTCAGTGTCCCCTCGACGATCACCAGTGGTGTACGGCCAGTGTAGGAGATCGCTCCCCACACCATGATGCCGGGTGTTGGCCCTGTGTGCCTCGGTCGTATGCAGTCCTGATTGTGGCGCTCACCTGCACGGCGCCAAACACGCATACGACCATCATTGGCACCAAGGCAGAAGCGACTCTCATCGCTGAAGACGACAAGTCGCCATTCGTCCCTCCATTCACGCCTGTCGCGACACCACTGGAGGCGGGCTGCACGATGTTGGGGCGTGAGCGGAAGACGGACTAACGGTGTGCGGGACCGTAGCCCAGCTTCATGGAGACGGTTGCGAATGGTCCTCGCCGATACCCCAGGAGCAACAGTGTCCCTAATTTGCTGGTAAGTGGCGGTGCGGTCCCCTACGGCACTGCGTAGGATCCTACGGTCTTGGCGTGCATCCGTGCGTCGCTGCGGTCCGGTCCCAGGTCGACGGGCACGTGCACCTTCCGCCGACCACTGGCGACAACATCGATGTACTGTGGAGACCTCACGCCCCACGTGTTGAGCAATTCGGCGGTACGTCCACCCGGCCTCCCGCATGCCCACTATACGCCCTCGCTCAAAGTCCGTCAACTGCACATACGGTTCACGTCCACGCTGTCGCGGCATGCTACCAGTGTTAAAGACTGCGATGGAGCTCCGTATGCCACGGCAAACTGGCTGACACTGACGGCGGCGGTGCACAAATGCTGCGCAGCTAGCGCCATTCGACGGCCAACACCGCGGTTCCTGGTGTGTCCGCTGTGCCGTGCGTGTGATCATTGCTTGTACAGCCCTCTCGCAGTGTCCGGAGCAAGTATGGTGGGTCTGACACACCGGTGTCAATGTGTTCTTTTTTCCATTTCCAGGAGTGTATTTCGGTTCGCTGCTATATTTGACACGAAAATCAGCTGCAAATATTTCAAAATAAGAAGCAGACCTTTCCTTTAAGGCATTTCCTGTTAGGTGAAATGGTGGTATATGTGGGAGACATGTCTTACATTTCATTTATTGTTCTATCGAATACTTTAAGCACTCTAGGTGAAACAATTTCACCCCAGTCGTCAGTCAGCAGACATCGGCAAAAACTGGATGCCTTTGTTCACATAGCACATTATTTGCTTCATTGCCCGTTCTCGGGTGTTTGATATCCTGCAACACCTTATTACCGTAGCAGCAGGTACTGCATTCCTGAGTATGAGCCAGCTGTGTAGGCGGCAACTATGCGATGCAAACTAGCTGTTGCCACATAAACCATGTTAGCGATAGACGTCTTCTCCACGAAACTTGGTCTAAACGTAGACAGAACTGCTACAGTATAGTACAGAAGGTAACATAGAAAAATACGTAACGGGACCAATAGAAATGACACTTTTATTAAAAGACAAAAATACAGTGAAGTTACAGTGAAAATCAGCAAATGCCGCGATGTTCGTTTTAAGAGAAGAAAGCCAATGTCCTTACCTGTATTTTCCAAACAAAAAACACCAAAAGGAGCAATATGTTAGTCTGATTCTGAGTAACAAGTGCACAAAATATTTAAAACGGCTCATTAGGTTGCAAAGGTAGCCACAAGGAGCAAACTGTGTTAGCTCATGAAGTAAACAAATTTACAAAATTCGGCGACGAGCAAGTGAAAATTAGACGTGTGAAGACAAAGACATTAATGGAGATAAATCTAAAAAAAAAAAAAATCAAATAGAACGAAGCATAGGTGCTGGAAGCCGCTGAAAGGAATTCAAATTGTAATTATGCACAACAGTGTGTATCAGTAGCACTCTGTAATTCTTTAATAATAACAACGTACTAGAGAGAAAAAAATACAACCTCACACCAAATCTACAAATTTCTCTGGACTATACACAGTGTCCCATTTATCTTGACCACCCTAAATAACTGTCTGTCGAGATGCAAATTACAAAATGTTTCAAGCAAATGTTCTTTAGCCGTCAGGGGGACATAAGTCAGCATGATCGCCTTCGTTGTAGCTTTGTTTTTTACAAAGATACGAACAGCGGTATGACTATTATAAATAATAATAATCTCAGATTATTCGGTAATTAATTTCCTCTCCTAAATACCTATTCAACAATGTATCACAGTGTACGATTCACTGAAACACAACGTTATTAACTACATAACACAACACTGACGTTGACGCTCCCAGCGCTTAGTGCAGGTACTCGAGGTAATGGAACACATTCACGTGCTGACGTTGACAGAGGACAAATGTAAACATAAGCAGAATGTACACCCGTCATTCCGTCAATCATCATCAGTTGAAGAGTTATGTGAGTAGAATGTACACCAACGAAGAGAAGGTAGAAATGCTACTCATCTATGGGGAATGTAAGTTAGCAGAACAGTAACTGCAGTATTGTTTTCTTACGTATGGGAACATTGAGTGCAGTAGTTTAGTCATCTTAAATACTATTGTTAGAGTAGACATACAGTAAAGGCTGTCCTTCCTACAAACTGCATCGACATAACGTTTCTTGTATTGTTGGTCCGCAGCTCGTGGTCGTGCTGTAGCGTTCTCGCTTCCCACGCCCGGGTTCCCGGGTTCGATTCCCGGCGGGGTCAGGGATTTTCTCTGCTCGTGATGACTGGGTGTTGTGTGCTGTCCTTAGGTTAGTTAGGTTTAAGTAGTTCTAGGTTCTAGGGGACTGATACCATAGATGTTAAGTCCCATAGTGCTCAGAGCCATTTTTTTTATTGTTGTTGTTGTTGAAGGTAGGCGAAATGCTACGCAGGCAACGGAACTGTACAGAGAGCAATATGCTGACAAGAACCCACCTTCCCGACGAATGTTTTCCCGTCTTGTTGCGAAGCTTCAGGAAACGGGAAGTTTCAACCCACGACAACGCAATAGTTGTAGCACTCGCAAAGGCGAAGCTGCCGAAGATACTGTTCTCGCTTCCGTTGCTTTGTATCTACATGTGAGCACACGAGATTGGCATTCCTAATACCAGTGTACATCGCATTCTTACGCGTCACCGGTCCCAACCATACCATGTACGCCTACATCAAGAATTGCATGGGAATGATTTCCAGATTAGTGTACAGTTATGTCAGTGGGCACAGCAGAAAATCCTCACCAACCCGAACTTCTTCTCCAATGATCTATTTATCGATGAATGTTCCTTATCAAACAAAGGACAGGTAAATGCAAGGAACATTCATTATTGGTCCAGTGACAACCCACGACGGCTTAGACAGGTGGAACATCAGCCTCAATGGAGAGTTAATGTCTGGTGTGGGATGCTTGGTACTACAATTATTGGCCCTTATTTCATCAATGGTAGTCTAAACGGCACAGCGTATGCCAACTTCCTCAGAGAATTCCGCCTCCTCTTCTGGATGAAGTGCCGCTAAGAACCAGAATGCTTATGTGGTTTCAACACGATGGATGTCCGGCACATAATGCCTTGAGTGCACGTCGTGTTCTGAACCAAGGGGATTGGTCGAGGAGGAACAGTTACTTGGCCTGCTAGGTCTCCTGATTTAAATCCTCTGGACCTTTTTCTTTGTGGATACATTAAAGACATTGTCTATCGTGATATTCCAACAACTCCAGAAGACATGCAGGAGCGTATCGTGCTTTCTTGTAATTCTCTTCAGCAAGCAACACTAGAAGCAGTAAATAATTCTTTCATTCAACGAGGGCACAAGTGTATCGATGTCCAGGGTCACCATTCTGATCACTTTTGAATGTTCTACTCCTGGGCAATGGTACAGGAGAGTCAAAGTCAATTTCGCGTTATGTTTTTACTTGGTTTTCATTTGTTTTCTGACAACTGCAGCAAGTGGACGAGTTTGTGATCCCGGGCTCAAAGTCAATGTTGTGTTATGTGATCAATAATGTTGTGTTTTAGTGAATGGTACATTGTCATACATTTTTGAATAGGTCTTTAGGAGAGGAATTATCGAATATAAAATACATGGTGCCATTTAAAAAGTTATACCGCTGTTCATATCTTTGTAAAAAATAAAGCTACAACGAAGAAAATCATGTTGATTGATGTCTCCCTGACGGCTAAAGAACATTCGCTTGAAACATTTTGTAATTTGCATCTGGACAAACAGTTATTTAGGGTGGTCAAGATAAATGGGACACCCTGTGTATGAAATTAAGAATTGTATAGTAATGAAGCTGCGGATTCACGTCTAACAGGCGTAGCTCATGTGTCTAAATTTTGAATTCGAGTTGATTTGTTTCAGATCTGGTGATTCGGCTAAGACTGGACGTGTGAGCTGCTAAAATGCGGTCCACAAAGGAGAAGATAAAAGTTGTGTTTCGGCATGTCCAATTTTCATTCAGTATTATACTACGAAGGGAGTTTCGTATAAGATAGCGCAAGTCACCGTCAGAAGTATCTGCGCACATGAAACGTGTGTAAAGTACACGGATAATGAAGGCGCCTTGCTAATAAATGAGTAGGAACGGTGCATAATGTCCTTCAAACTCTGCTGAAACTGCATGCACTGACGAAAATCAAGCAGAAAAGAAAATTAAAAAAAAAAATGTGTCGAACTACTGTCTGTGACACAATTATTTTCTGAAAAAGTTGTATTGTCTCGCGAGAGCATATTACTAATTTACGGAACAATTCACAGACATAACGGGGTTTCAAGATCCACTTAATGTTCTGGAATATTTGTGCGCTAACCCAAATATTACTTATGTAAATGGAATGTGGAGAGGAGAGAAGGGAAAGGAAAGGGAAGGAACTAAAGATATCAGCTGCATCGGGACATTATACGGAATCTGCTCTACCGGTGGAAAATGTATGCCGGGCTGGGACTCGAACCCGGAATCTCCTACTTAGGAGGCAGTTGCGTTGAACGTGTCCGAAAGAACAGATACCATGCATTCACGTAAGCAAAGCTTATTGTCTAATTGGACATGCAGAGGGAATACGCTGTACTCTGATGGTCTACATGTCTTATGGCGAGTGCTCTCTGTAAGCACAGAACCTGATTTAGACTGTATTTTGTTTAAGTTAGTAACCTATGGCCCATCCTTCCTTATCCGAGCTCGTACTCAGTCTCTAAAGAGCCTATCACGGATGGCATTTCAAAAAATGGTTCAAATGGCTCTGAGCACTATGGGACTTAACTTATAAGGTCATCAGTCCCCTAGAACTTAGAACTACTTAAACCTAACTAACCTAAGGACATCACACACATCCATGCCCGAGGCAGGATTCGAACCTGCGACCGTAGCGGTCACGCGGTTCCAGACTGTAGCGCCTTTAATCGCTTGGCCACACCGGCCGGCTGGCATTTCAAAGTCCATCTCATTTTCTTCCCTTTTCCCTCAGTACGTATAATTTTCTAATCTTGATCACCTGATTCGAAAAATTTCGGTAGACATGAAGAAATGGGAGCTGTTACAAATCAGGCACTAATCTTACATTTTATATTCACACGAAAGATTCCGTGTCAAGTCAGATCCATTTTTCACAAGTAGGTGGAATACGTTAACAGGTAGCACTTATGACAATTGTTATGCTTTCAAACGGAGCTACTTACTTTTTAAATTAAGGGGTCTACTGGTTTAACCTCATTTTCATAGACAAACTACTTACGCGATTGTCTCGATGTGGTACTAAACGAAATGATGACGCGAGGAACAGTTTTGACAGGTTAAAATTATGTGCCAGACGTGGGATCGAACCCAGAGACAGCCTTTCACATGGACTGCATAACACGCATGCCTCCCCATCTCTTGGAATCATGGCGTGGAGAGCTGTTGCGTATGACTGCAGGATTAATTTGGCAGTTGTTTAAATGAGGATGAACGCTCGACAGATGTGACAAGAATGATAAATCATGTTAGCTATCCATCATGACCGGGGTACTAAATGCCATTTTCTAGCAGTGTAATGCAAGACCCCATACTGCGACTCACGCCACGCCCTTGAGAAATGTGCGGAGCCCAACTCGCTGCTCTGTCTTCTGACTTGACACTTCCAGACCACGCCTGGGAGGCGAAGGAAGACACATACGTTCATACCAGCCTCTGTCAACTGACACAACATGTTTTCCAGGGATTGCAAGAAATTGCTCAAGGTAACATTCGAAGGTTGTTGGCAACCACTACGAATATACGATTTTTTCATGAAGAATACATCGTCTCCAGCTATATTTGACAAATACTTCATTTGGACAAAGTTGTACACACCACCAGGGTTTCATGATGTAGATCCTATTTTCAGGCACTACAAAAGAACAAGAAAGACGAAGAGGGTTTCTTCATAAAATTAATTAAGATTAAATGGCCCATACAGATGTAAACATTACGTTGTACACTGATTGCCAACTAGGAAGTCGTACCAGTCATGTTCAAAATCTGGCAAATTCATCAAGTAGCATACGAGATCCCGCCCGGGTGAGGCACGAAAAGGTTGTCATAGTCAACCAGTACCACACTGCGTAAAAAGGACCTAACCGAAAAAGCATGGATGTAACAGCATATGAACACAAATTGCCAACGTAATTGAACCTATGAACCTACTGCGAACGACTAGACATGCGGCATGCGCTTAAGGAATTAAAATGAAGGCATAAAAACTGTAAAATGCCAATTTGCGAATCTCGGAAGTAGCTTTCTACACTCCTGAAAATTGAAATAAGAACACCGTGAATTCATTGTCCCAGGAAGGGTAAACTTTATTGACACATTCCTGGGGTCAGATACATCACATGATCACACTGACAGAACCACAGGCACATAGACACAGGCAACAGAGCATGCACAATGTCGGCACTAGTACAGTGTATATCCACCTTTCGCAGCAATGCAGGCTGCTATTCTCCCATGGAGACGATCGTAGAGATGCTGGATGTAGTCCTGTGGAACGGCTTGCCATGCCATTTCCATCTGGCGCCTCAGTTGGACCAGCGTTCGTGCTGGACGTGCAGACCGCGTGAGACGACGCTTCATCCAGTCCCAAACATGCTCAATGGGGGACAGATCCGGAGATCTTGCTGGCCAGGGTAGTTGACTTACACCTTCTAGAGCACGTTGGGTGGCACGGGATACATGCGGACGTGCATTGTCCTGTTGGAACAGCAAGTTCCCTTGCCGGTCTAGGAATGGTAGAACGATGGGTTCGATGACGGTTTGGATGTACCGTGCACTATTCAGTGTCCCCTCGACGATCACCAGTGATGTACGGCCAGTGTAGGAGATCGCTCCCCACACCATGATGCCGGGTGCTGGCCCTGTGTGCCTCGGTCGTATGCAGTCCTGATTGTGGCGCTCACCTGCACGGCGCCAAACACGCATACGACCATCATTGGCACCAAGGCAGAAGCGACTCTCATCGCTGAAGACGACACGTCTCCATTCGTCCCTCCATTCACGCCTGTCGCGACACCACTGGAGGCGGGCTGCACGATGTTGGGGCGTGAGCGGAAGACGGCCTAACGGTGTGCGGGACCGTAGCCCAGCCTCATGGAGACGGTTGCGAATGGTCCTCGCCGATACCCCAGGAGCAACAGTGTCCCTAATTTGCTGGGAAGTGGCGGTGCGGTCCCCTACGGCACTGCGTAGGATCCTACGGTCTTGGCGTGCATCCGTGCGTCGCTGCGGTCCGGTCCCAGGTCGACGGGCACGTGCACCTTCCGCCGACCACTGGCGACAACATCGATGTACTGTGGAGACCTCACGCCCCACGTGTTGAGCAATTCGGCGGTACGTCCACCCGGCCTCCCGCATGCCCACTATACGCCCTCGCTCAAAGTCCGTCAACTGCACATACGGTTCACGTCCACGCTGTCGCGGCATGCTACCAGTGTTAAAGACTGCGATGGAGCTCCGTATGCCACGGCAAACTGGCTGACACTGACGGCGGCGGTGCACAAATGCTGCGCAGCTAGCGCCATTCGACGGCCAACACCGCGGTTCCTGGTGTGTCCGCTGTGCCGTGCGTCTGATCATTGCTTGTACAGCCCTCTCGCAGTGTCCGGAGCAAGTATGGTGGGTCTGACACACCGGTGTCAATGTGTTCTTTTTTCCATTTCCAGGAGTGTATGTAGGTGCCCAGTCCGCCGCATATCGTGGAAGCCCAGCAAGAACGTCCAACAGACAGCCTCGCGAACCGCAGAGACTCCTGTGTACACATATACATCAGAGAGGAGCACCGCCGGAACTAATACCGAGGGCGAGGTAACACCGAAAAAATCAAAGCCAACAACACAGTGGCTTCCCCACATTTCAACCCACTGCTAATAACGATAAAACCACCTAATTTTTGCATGACGTTAGGTAATATAGGCCTAGTACAGAGCAAATAATAAAGGCAAGACATGCAATGTTCAAGGCAATTGTCAAGAAATAAGCTGCTTTTGAGGTTAAAAAATGTTCATTCTATGGTTTTTATATCTTAATTTTAATTTCTTAACCACATGTCTATTGTTCGCTGTTACTTCATTGATTATATTAGACTGACACTATGTGCTTATTTGCTGTTACATTCATGTTTTGTTCTGTTAGGCCCCGTTTACTCTGTGTGGAACTGGCTGTCTCAGAGAACATTTTCAAGCCTCATCCGTACGGGATCTCGCATGCTGCTTGATACATTTGCTGCATTTTTTACATGGCTGTTACGACTTTCTCATACACAGTCAAGGTATAACATTTTCACATTTTTATGGGCCCTTTTAACATTAATCTACTTTTGAAGATTTCCTCTTTGTTTTCCTTTTTTCATTTTGTAGTGCCTGAAGATGGGATTTACATTCTGAAACCCGGGTCGTGTGTATGATTTTATCCAAATAAAGAATTTGTCAACTAGAACGGGAGCCGGTTTATTCATCATGAAAAATTTTAGCAAGCGTTGTGGGTGTCCTGCGAAGAGTATATTATGAATATAATAGTGTATTCGTTCTATGAGAGTCACATCTTGTGATGATGTTGATGCTGGACATTAAATTTAATCAATTAATACCCATTATGTGATGAACTACTACACAAAGGCCTGATAAATACGCGACTGGTGCTTCATGCTCTGGCCCTTCCCATTTCCATCAGTGTAATTTGTAATCTGGTAGAGAAAAGAAAAGGAGACTCTTTGTTCCACATCTATGAAAAATTAATGGCCTTTATAATTAAGATGCTCATTTACCTCGTTTTGAAGTTTCATCTTCTTGTTTGCTTAAGGTTAAATTAATTTGTTGTCTGGAAGAAAAATATAAAATGAGAATTTATGTTTAGCAAGTTTCACCCAAGCCGATAATAAATTATTTTACTGTGTTAAAGGCATAGCTTTTCGCGCTGTTATTGACAGACCGTGTGTGTTTTTAGGTCGCAGATTTGATTTTCCTGTAGGTCAGGCTGGTGCTACTGCGCCTGGTAACCATAATGGTTGGTTAACTGTTGTGTTTGCTAGTTGTTGAGGCATAAGTGAGTGCGGTGGCCTTGAGAGTTTTGCTCGTAGAGATGTAATCTGTTATCGTACTTTCCACTTTAGTGAAGCTGTAGGTGGTAGTAGTTCTTATGTAGTTCCTGTGCAAGCTTTGTTTACATATACTCGTGGTCGCAGGAAGTAGATGATGATGGGGCTGTATATTTTTGGTGTAAAGGACATAGTTGCTGTGATGATGTATCACTTGTTGGTGACTTAACTCCATATTATCGTAAGTAAAGTGTACCGGTCATATAAACAAACAAAACAGCACCTAACAAGAGGGAAAATGAAAGGAAAAAAAATTGTAATGGAACAGCAGAAGGAAACATTTCAGCGTGAAAGTTAAAACGAAGGAACTCCTTCTCACTGAAACAAGTGACTTCCATATTTTTAGTTCAAATATTATTATTATTATTATTTTATAAGATACATCCGATGACAATACTGTTAGTACTGGAACAAAGTTCGTTCTGACCAGTCCATTGTTGCCAAATGTATCCAAGTTGGCGGATCCAAGATGGTGGCGAAAGACATGGCAATGTTGCAATGACATCATGGTGGAAAGTTCAAATTCTGGCGGGAAGATAGGTCAATTTGGCTACCTCCACTAACGTAAACCCCTCCCTTCCCTCTTCCAGTCCCCCAGAAAACGGCGGGAAGTTCAAATTCCATCAGGACAATGCAACACACCACAGCTACTTCCTCTACCCATAAAAAATGGTGGGAAAATAGGTCACTTGGGCTACGTCCACTAACCTGTCATCCGACCTCTTCCGAGGAATTGGTGGGGAAAGGACTCAGACTGTGCTGGATAGGATGGACATAAGTCTGTATTTTCTGTGTTTATTTAAACAATTAGACGCAGTACTGCCATCAAGTGTGTTCATCACAAGGTCCGGAGTCTTACCTTTCTTCACTGCTTCTCATTTGTTTGTTGCTTTCCGTCACACACTAGCAGCTGTGTTGCCAACTTTCTAAAACGAAATAAGTTTAAGGTGTCTACAATAAAAAGCCAGAAAAAGTTGAATTAAAACAAGGCGTATCATTGTGTTATCAGCCCATTTTAAGAAACCAGGATATTTTGACGTAAAATTTTGTTTAAATAAGCATCTTCGTGTGAGATTCTTTCGCACACCTTTCTTTTTCTTACAATAAAAGTATAAATATTGTGTCCGCTATGTATTTACAAAAAAAACTTTACAATATATGCACTGTCATATTACATTATTTCTTATACTGTAATGCAGTATTACGTTATTTGTTGCACTTAGCAGCCTACTGCACTTAATAGAAGCTCACTGCAGTGATTGGAATATTGTCTATTGCAACTGTTAAGCGAATGATTTCTGATTCATCCTGCAGAAACCAAAGTATGCCATACGTAAATCGACTTCCTTTATTATTATGAAGTTGCGATATTTGGCTGACGTCACCTATGCTGCAACAACGTTTCCGGTAATACTCTCCAGTTCTTATATTTCATATTTTCGTTCTTGGTCTTATGTATGTGTATGCTTATGAGCCCGGAACGCAATCCAACACTGCTTCAGTTTGCTTTGTTGTGCTTTTTAATTCAGTCTGTCAATACAGTTTCATTGGACTCTACAGCGTGTCTTGAGATCTTAATTCAGAGCAAATAATTTTCCTTTAATCTAAGTGAAGTTCTGTTCTTCCCTGTAGTCAAGAAAAACAGTGACTAGCGACCGTTAGTGCACAGTTGAACATAATAATCGCAGTTTTCCTAATAGCGTTGTTTCGCATTATTAGCTTAAATTATAATTTGCAGTTTATTACAGTTATATTTTAGTACAGTTAAATCCATAACAAACATCTTCAAGCACAGAGAGTTTTATACTCAGTCAATTAGTACACAGCAGCCGAAAGAGAGCTACTTTCTATACCTACAGGAAAAAACGTTACGGCTTTGCTTATTCAACGTAGTGTACAATAGGCTGTACTAATGATATGTTACTCTGAGTATGTTTTACAAGCTGTTGTCACACTTTAATATAGCGTTTTCGCTGTTTTTTGAGCGAGTTAATGCTTCTTTATTAAGGGTACTGAAGTGGTTTAGCGTGTGACATCTGCATACACGAACTGGTCATATAAAGAAAAGTAAGCTGCATGCCTACTTTCTTACATCGGGCTCTCTCTTCGCAACCTCACGAAGTAAATACAGCATGATGTGTTTCCTCAGTGCAGACCATAATACGGTTTGTCCTGGCTATAAACTCGGAAGTTCGAACCAGCACAGAGCCGACGCTCTTAATGATGTATTGTTACGGACAGAAACCAGGTGAGTTCAAACGCACCGCCGCAGAACAATAATGTAACGTCCGTCGTTCGACTATTATCACGTACAAAGGCAGTTTATAGCCGGCAAACAAACGTTAGCTGTTACGGCGTAAGCGCAGTGGGCTCCTATTCATGGGAGACTGTCATTTGGGCCGAGAGGCATTCCTCGTGCCGTCACTCCCAGAACAAACGCCTGCACATTGTGCCGCCGCTTCCGACGCCTGCGTGGCGCAAGAGGTCACTGCACAAAGTCGGAATATTAGGCCATTTCGCAGCTTCCTTGTCCGCCTTTTTGTGTTATCTTTGGCCACACGATCCTGCTTGCCCACGCTATAAACCTCATTATTATTACCGTCACGCGGCGCTGTGCCACACATTGTCCCGATTTTCGCTTCTCCTGCTGTCGTTCTTTAGGTGCTACGCTAGTTTCGAGCCTCGACATAGAGAACCTCCTAGTTATTTCTTCATACTTGGGTGACTTACTAACGCTGTGAGACATTCGCTTTCGGCTCACAGTGCTACACTGCCCATTAACGTCTTCAGAAATATAAATTGTGACTTTCGGCCAGGTCTGTTCATCGCTGTATCGCGTGGCGTAGAAGAGCTGCCAGAAACTCAAGTGTCTTGCTCGTTTTTTATTTATTTTTGTTTACACGTTAGTTTCTGCAGAACCAAATTGAGCAGCAAATCTCCAAGGTCATGGGACGTGTCAGTACACGAAGTTACAACGTAAGAGTAATAACAGATAAAAATAAAATGTTTATGATTCCGAAAAAAGTCAGTCCATAAGTTTAAGTAAACGCAATCAACAATACAACAAGAATCAAGTTAATTTTTCAAGAAACTCCTTGACAGAATTGGAGTGAGCGATGAGGAAACTCTTCAGTTTCGATTTGAAACCGCGTGGATTACTGCTAAGATTTTTGAATTCGAATCGTAACTTATTTAAAATGGATGCAGCAGTATAGTGCACACCTTTCTGCACAAGAGTTAAGGAAGTCCGATCCAGATGCAGGGTTGATTTCTGACGAATCGTTTCATTGAATCTGTTAATCCCACTGGATAACGTTACCTCGATATACTCCCAGTATACAGTGAAAACGGCTCCTTCAGAAACTAGTTGCTACGAATAATGGAAAAAATAAATAAATGGATGAACAAAACAAATAAATGAAAAAGTAGTCGACAGATGATACGAGCAAAAAAATTCACGAAGGTGTTACTAGGCTAAGTTACAGATTGTTACAAATGGTTCAAATGGCTCTGAGCACTATGGGACTTCACTTCTGAGGTCATCAGTTCCCTAGAACTTAAAACTGCTGAAACCAAACTAACCTAAGGACACCACACACATCCATGCCCGTGGCAGGATTCGAACCTGCGACCGTAGCGGTCTCGCGGTTCCAGACTGTAGCGCCTAGAACCGCTCGGCCACTCCGGCCGGCACAGATTGTTACAGCATATGAGCAGTAAACCAGCGTTACTTAACAACTACTTTGAATAAGCGATCAAAACCGGGCACGAAGGTACATGACCGTGGTTAATAACACTGCGCGTGTGATTGTAAAACCCGTAGAACAGGTAGGCTGGCAGCAGCACAATACGCCGCTCTTCAGCCAAAGATAATGCAATGATAAAAACAGGGAAAATACATGACTTGGAACAAAACGGCGGGAAAAAGCAGTAGACACATGAACATAAAAAACATGAAGCCGTTCACACTCGATGACAATCCACTCTACAAACTGTTGACACGAAGCACAAACACTGAAGATGACGGTGGCACTGGTGAACAATGGAGTGTGACGGTGAACTCTGAACACTAAACACGACGGCACACACGAGACACTGATGGCGATGATCTCCGGCGCGCGAATGTCCACTGAGCGTGTGCGAGTCTAACACTGCGCTGAAGACGTTCAGTTAAATACCAATCACGAAATGAAGAATGTGGAAGAGTACTGGGTGAAATTAAACTCCACCGACAAAATTTCTGAAGTTGTTCCAGCACATTTTCTTAGTTCTGTGGTGGATGTAGGGGTCACCATCCGTCCCAATATATCGGAACTGTCACTGTTATGGACCTTCTTATCCCAACAATACGAAATTTTGTCCCATTTCTGCGAAATACTGCTACGAGATTGGCTTAAATACTGAAATACTGAAGCAACGCCATCTGTTAGCGCAACATGTAAATGCAGCCTGTTACTTTATTTACGTTCACAAGATTATGTTGACAAGGTCGTCCGACAGATGGCGTTGCATGTTCCGTATCCTGTATCGACGATGCAAGCACCTTCTAGATTTAGCGTCATCATTCGACAAAATACCGGACTTCTCCAGCAGTACGGCGCTGGAACTATTTAACCAGCGCCACGCGGAATAATCGGACAGTTCCCATTTGAAAAGCGATCTGATAAGACGGTTCTTTCCAAACATAATATAAACAATGAGTGCAAGTTAGTAATGTTTACTGCGGGTATGTATAGGGTGTTCCAGTAACAGCGTGCAAATATGTAACAGGACACAGAAAATGCTCCATTGAACAATTAAGGGAACCTGGTTCAAATGGCTCTGAGCACTATGGGACTCAACATCTTAGGTCATAAGTCCCCTAGAACTTAGAACTACTTAAACCTAACTAACCTAAGGACATCACACACACCCATGCCCGAGGCAGGATTCGAACCTGCGACCGTAGCAGTCCCGCGGTTCCGGCCTGCAGCGCCAGAACCGCTAGACCACCGCGGCCGGCAAGGGAACCTGGGGTGGGAGAATCCAGCTGAAGGAGATATGGAAATACACTTGTCTACCCGCTTTGTCTAATGTTACTTTTTTCCAGTTTATTTCCAACTAACATGAGTACAAGTTTAGACGTACAGTGCTGCTTATTTACATGTATCTCCCCTATTTCCAGCAAGGAAACGAGGAGGACGAGACTGATTACTATGAAGTATTTTTTGGTCGCTGGATTGGAAGGGAAGCTCCTTTCCAAGGCCCGCGAGGTCACCTGACCTGAATCCCCTTGGTTATTTCCTATGGGGATATCTACACTCACTTGCGTTTGAGACCCCACTGGATACGAAAATGGAATTAGTTGGCAGAATTTTAGCTGCCTGTAATGTGATTCAAAACATGCCAGGGATAATTGTCAGAGTGGTCGCAATCTTGTTCGCCGATGTCATGCTTGGATTGAGGTTTAAGGCCGTCAGTTTCAGCACATGTTGTGAGACACAGTACAAATAGTACTTTCATTGTGTCAGTGATGGTATTTGCAGTTAACGGTAACTATAAAAACTAAACTCCGCCCAAACAGGGCAGAAAGGCTCAACGGTACCGACGGGCAGCCGTGTCATCCTCAGCCACAGGCGTCACTAGATGCGGTTATGGAGGGGCATGTGGTCAACACACCGCTCGCCCGACCGTATGTCAGTTTCCGAGACCGGAGCCGTTACTTCTCGATCAAGCAGCTCCTCAGTTTGCTTCACAAGGGCTGAGTGCATCCTGCTTGCCAACAGCGCTCGGAAGAACGGATGGTCACCCATCCAAGTGCTAGCCCAGCCCGACAGCGCTTATCTTTGGTGATCTGACGGGAACCTGTGTTACCACTGCGGCAAGGCTGCTGGCCCAACTTTAACTAATGTACATAAAAAAAAATACACAGTATTGTGCCGGCTGCAGTGGTCTAGCGGTTCTAGGCGCTCAGTCGGGAACCGCGCGACTGCAACGGTCGCAGGTTCGAATCCTGCCTCGGGCATGGATGTGTGTGATGTCCTTAGGCTAGTTAGGTTTAAGTAGTTCTAAGTTCTAGGCGACTGATGACCACAGATGTTAAGTGCCATAGTGCTCAGAGCCATTCAGTTAACTCGAAAAGTGCTTAAATGCAGCCACCCCCACATATATTTTATGTCAGTCACAGGACTCCATGAGCGCAACGTCACCCCTCTAGTTCCTCTGCTCAGTACCTCGGCCAATCCTAACCAAAGATAAAAATATTCTTTTCCTTGCTCGAGAAGCAGCCAATCACTGACCAGTAAATTTCCGCATAGGGAGAAAAAGACGTTACGCCCGTGAAGTGTCTTTCCCACGGCCACCATTTGAACCACAGTATTGTGATGTTATTCCTAGTACCTCCTTAAGCTGCCTTCTCCGACCACAAGTTCCCTACCTCAAATTGTTCAGCGCAGCATCCTCTTGTGGCGTGTCAAATTGTTGCACGCTCTTATGGAAAGTATGTTGTGACGTTTACTTTGGCGACTAAATTGTTATTGTCGACTGTGTACCGTGTAGTACTTACAATAGCATGCAAAAGGCCTAAGGATGGAAACAGATAGTGTCACTTTTCGGATGATTACACAAAAGAGTTACTTTTTGTCAAGGAAGGACGTACGGGTCAGGAAGCGTTGTATGAGATTTGTACCTGTTTGATTTTAGTAACTCACGGAAGTAAGGCAGATGTGAGGCATTACGTTTCTACGAACAGCCATACAAATAGATTCGCGGTAACGTCGACAGCAAGGCCTATTTCTAAATTCATGTTGGAAGAAGATAACCAGGAAAAATTGCTTGTAACTGCTGCGGAACTAACAACAGCTTTTGAAGTTCTCAAGCATCATCAACCCTTCCGTTCTGTTGACTCTACCGTAAAAAAAAACATGCTGCAACGTGTCCCGAGTCCAAAGTCGCCGCAAAGATATCTACAGCCAGGAACAAAGATATACCGAATGTTAAAAATATTCTCGCCCCACTGTCATTTCTACAGTCCCATTTCAGAGTGTCCCGACGAGGTCCCTGCCAGACATAGCAATCCTCGGTATACTCTCCAGAGACTAGTTATACATTTATTGCGTATCAATTGATTTCTTACCCCCCTTTGAATCTGCACCACGCTAAAAATAATTGCATATCAATGCAAATATCTAAGGTATATGCTGTGTAGAGGTATATTGTTGGGAACCAGTTTTTATTGTTGACTACAGTAATGCCCTTAAAAACTCTTCGTTCACAACCTGGCGTTCAGTACTGCTCGGGTCTATCTCTGGCTTGTTTTTTCCGATAGCGTCTGTTGTAAGTTGACAGTGATACAGAGCGGTAGTGTTTCTGATAAAGAGCTGATCGACACGCATCTCGTGCGGAAGAGGGCCACGACGACGCCATCTTTATCTTAGCTGATACTGCAGCGACGTTATCCTCACCACGCTTTTGTACAGGCGGAGGTCAGTGAAATCTTATGGGACATAACTGCTAAGGTCATCAGTCCCTTGGCTTACACACTACTTAATCTAAATTATCCTAACGACAAACACACACACACCCATGCCCGAGGGAGGATTCGAACCTCCGCCGGGACCAGCCGCACAGTCCGTGACTTTAGCGCCTGAGACCGCTCGGCTAATCCCGCGCGGTTGGCGGACGTGAGAGGGCGGGAGTTGGGGGCGGGTGGGGCAAAGAATGGAAACATGAAAAACGCCATAGATTACCCTGCCTAGTATGGTGCAGGAAAAATGCTGGCATTCAACAGCTTCCAGTCATCTGGGAATGAGTAAAAACAGATCCTTTACACAGGAGAATTTAACTAGGTTCCTGTGAACAGTGAAATACTTCCTCCTCTCATTTCGAAATAAATGTACCACCAAGCAACTTACATACATGCGTGACGGAATACTATAACTACTCTTGATAATAATAATAACAACAAGTATCTGCATACTTAAGTCACAACACTCAAGTCAGACAAGAATGTTTAAGGAGTGTTTTCTTTTTAGAAAAATTCGTCGATCACATCTTCATATTGTAGTTGCCTTTTTATGTTGGAATTAATACAATGGACGGCATGGCTTTTGACTTCATCCTGCGACACTGATTTTGGCAAATAATTCTTGATACTTACGAGTAGTGAGAAAGAGCCTTCGGCCGAACATTCGATTGCAGCTGTTAACAAAAGTGTTCGTAGTAATTCTCAAAATTAGGAAATATTTCTTGAATGTGGTTTTCGTGCAACACTCTATACAAAGTACTTAGGGGGAAGATTTTTACTTCCTTGCTTTTCAAGTATGCTTTAAAATGAAAAACCTCATCATTCAAAAAGGCTTCCAAGTCCTCTTTATAACCGTGCTGCAGTTTTATAGCACATTTCAATAGTTCAGTGATGTCTCATCCAGGAAATTAACACGGAACTCAAAATTTGCAATAAAACTCTTCCAACAACTTTTTCACTTTCTCGAATGCATATCAATCTGTCTACAATAACCAGAAATGTATTCACCAGGAAATCCTCTTTTCCTTCAAAATTAGTACGAAGCTGGATTGTTTCATCCACTTTCAGCTGTCTTGACTTTTCCCTTTTTGTGGCTCTCTTGTACATTTTTATCTTACTCTTTTCGATACCAGCGTTTTCATATGTGTCGTACATTGAACAACTCTTTCGAACGTATTGAATTAAATAATCGTACAACTTCAGTCGATTCCAATATGGGTATCGACACTTTGCAACAAAGTATTTGTAGCATTAAATCTCTTCAACATCACTGGTCAAAAAGTTGCCATTATCGCAGTTTCCACACTCGACTGCTCTGAATTCCAGTTGCCTCGCCCCTAGTGATGCCTTTCGAGTTTAATCATTCTGATTGCCGAACCAAAGTTGATTATTTTTTCCCAGCTAATATTGGGACTTTACCAGGCACCGTGACGCCCTGGCAATCGTCTTTCTGACGGTCGTTTTACGGAGAGTGAACTGTATAATTTTGACTGCAAAATATTTGCAACTATTCGTTGGAGCAGAGATAAAAGTGTAATTTTGTTACAAGAAACGGAAATATGAAGCACCTTGAGGACAACGCTCTGCAGCACACTATTCTGCCAAATTGGGTGAGTAAGCTGTACACAGGGCACACACGCGAAAAAGGTTGCGTATTTCAATTCTGGCTTGGATGCTAGAGTAAGTACCAACCATATTGCTTGCATTGCCATATGACTGACTTCCATAGTTCTATGGGTTCGACGACATTGTCTAATGTTCTGGTTTGATGGACAGGAATTCATGGTGTGAACGTTGCTTACTTGTGCGTTTAGGCCTAATAATTTATTGAAAATGATTTTCAGCGTTCTAGATGAACATTCTTTGTGACTCAAGTTAAAACTGTTGTTCCGAACGAGAATCTTTGATCCATGTTTAAGGACCAATAAACGTCTTGCCTTAATCGAAACCGGTTACTACTGACATGTGATTTTTAATTTTCAATAAAAAAACTTGTGATCAAGACTGATTATTATTACAGGTTTCCATATCATATGTTTGGCTCTATCGTTGGAGTTGCGGCAGCCGAAAGTGGTACTATTTGATATTATCGCTGCAGCTAACTCAGCCCGTCTCCATATTGCTTGAGTGGCGGGATATTAGATGTCTACTAGCAGAAACGTTACTTACTTGAAAACGAGCTACTGCTCTTCCTCTTAGAAGAATCAGCTGTAGTTTCTTGTATTGAAACTTTGAGAAAATACTAACAGCCGTTACTGAGACCAACAATTCCGATAAAATAAAGAACCAGTGGTCAAAAAGATACACTCCTGGAAATGGAAAAAAGAACACATTAACACCGGTGTGTCAGACCCACCATACTTGCTCCGGACACTGCGAGAGGGCTGTACAAGCAATGATCACACGCACGGCACAGCGGAAACACCAGGAACCGCGGTGTTGGCCGTCGAATGGCGCTAGCTGCGCAGCATTTGTGCACCGCCGCCGTCAGTGTCAGCCAGTTTGCCGTGGCATACGGAGCTCCATCGCAGTCTTTAACACTGGTAGCATGCCGCGACAGCGTGGACGTGAACCGTATGTGCAGTTGACGGACTTTGAGCGAGGGCGTATAGTGGGCATGCGGGAGGCCGGGTGGACGTACCGCCGAATTGCTCAACATGTGGGGCGTGAGGTCTCCACAGTACATCGATGTTGTCGCCAGTGGTCGGCGGAAGGTGCACGTGCCCGTCGACCTGGGACCGGACCGCAGCGACGCACGGATGCACGCCAAGACCGTAGGATCCTACGCAGTGCCGTAGGGGACCGCACCGCCACTTCCCAGCAAATTAGGGACACTGTTGCTCCTGGGGTATCAGCGAGGACCATTCGCAACCGTCTCCACGAAGCTGGGCTACGGTCCCGCACACCGTTAGGCCGTCTTCCGCTCACGCCCCAACATCGTGCAGCCCGCCTCCAGTGGTGTCGCGACAGGCGTGAATAGAGGGACGAATGGACACGTGTCGTCTCCAGCGATGAGAGTCGCTTCTGCCTTGGTGCCAATGATGGTCGTATGCGTGTTTGGCGCCGTGCAGGTGAGCGCCACAATCAGGACTGTATACGACCGAGGCACACAGGGCCAACACCCGGCATCATGGTGTGGGGAGCGATCTCCTACACTGGCCGTACACCACTGGTGATCGTCGAGGGGACACTGAATAGTGCGCGGTACATCCAAACCGTCATCGAACCCATCGTTCTACCATTCCTAGACCGGCAAGGGAACTTGCTGTTCCAACAGGACAATGCACGTCCGCATGTATCCCGTGCCACCGAACGTGCTCTAGAAGGTGTAAGTCAACTACCCTGGCCAGCAAGATCTCCGTATCTGTCCCCCATCGAGCATGTTTGGGACTGGATGAAGCGTCGTCTCACGCGGTCTGCACGTCCAGCACGAACGCTGGTCCAACTGAGGCGCCAGGTGGAAATGGCATGGCAAGCCGTTCCACAGGACTACATCTAGCATCGCTACGATCGTCTCCATGGGAGAATAGCAGCCTGCATTGCTGCGAAAGGTGGATATACACTGTACTAGTGCCGACACTGTGCATGCTCTGTTGCCTGTGTCTATGTGCCTGTGGTTCTGTCAGTGTGATCATGTGATGTATCTGACCCCAGGAATGTGTCAATAAAGTTTCCCCTTCCTGGGACAATGAATTCACGGTGTTCTTATTTCAATTTCCAGGAGTGTATTTTTGAATGTTTGAGTATTTTTCCTTCCCTGTTTGAATGTGAATCATGTATCTCCGTATCTTTCGAGACAAATTGGTTATCGATAGCGCTGTCCGAAAACGTTCCATAGAACGTTTCATAGTGTGTCCTTTGAAATAACTGGTCTGTACAGTTCCTTGCACCCGAGACACTGTGGGTCCTTCGCTGTGCAGATAGGCCAGCACTTGTGGGGAAACTGTATAACGGAGGATTCGGTTCAGGGATGTTAATGCGATGGCATAATTCTATTCTTTAGAGGCCTTTGGGAAAAACTAAAGACAAGTTAAGGCCGTGAGTACGGCCACGAAGTGAGCTCGTATAGCGCAGTTCGTAGACAGAGCTGCCAGCGAGAGACAGGGACCCAATGCCATTCTAGTACGCAGTATTAAACTACGCTCCTTCCAAACAGGTGTTGAAAGGCCCAACGTTACAGACCATCCGCCGTGCCTTTCCCAGACGATAGGCGTCACTGGATGCGGATATGGAGGGGCATGTGGTAAGCACACCGCTCTCCCGGCCGTTGTCAGCTTTCGTGACTGAAGCTGAGCTACTCCTCAGTCACGTAACTCCTCAAGTGGCCTCACAAGGGCTGAGAGCATCCCACTTGCCAACAGGGCTCGGCAGACCTCGGCGGTCACCCATTCTAGTGCTAACCAAGCCGGGCAGCACTTGGCTTTAGTGATCTGAAGGGGATGTTACTACTGTGTGAGGCCGTCGGCAGTACGCTACATCGTCGTGTCACATATATGCACCGTAGTATACAAGTCGTTGTACCGGGTGTTCGAAAGTCGGTATAAAATTTAAAACCGAATAAATCACGGAATAATGTAGATAGAAAGGTACAAATTGACACACATGTTTGGAATGACATGGGGTTTTATTAGAACCAAAAAAATACAAAAGTTCAAAAAATGTCCGACAGAAGGCGCTTCATCTGATCAGAATAGCAATAATTAGCATAACAAAGTAAGACAAAGCAAAGTTGATGTTCTTTACGGGAAAGACTCAATATGACCACCATCATTCCTCAACAATAGCTGTAGTCGAGTTAATAATGTTGAGAACAGCACTGTAAAGCATGTCCGGAGTTATGGTGAGGCATTGGCGTCGGATGTTGTCTTTCAGCATCCCTAGAGATGTCGGTCGATCACGATACACTTGCGACTTCAGGTAACCGCAAAGCCAATAATCGCACGGTCTATGGTCTGGGGACCAGGGAGGCCAAGCATGACGAAAGGCGCGCAAGAGATCTTTCACGCGCCATCTGTCTGACATTTTGTGAACTTTATTTTTTTTTTTGTTCTAATGAAATCCCATGTCATTCCAAGCATGTGTGTCAATTTTTACCTCTCTATCTACATTATTCCATGGTTTATTAAGTTTTCATATTTATACTGAATTTTTGATCATCCTGAATATAAAAAAACGCAATTCTTATTCTAAGTGTTACCATGTACAGCGTGAGCGCGCGTGCCCGTGTGTGTGTGTGTGTGTGTGTGTGTGTGTGTGTGTGTGTGTGTGTGTGCGTGCGCGCTCGCTTGTGCTAGTGAATATTAATTTTTCGAGGTAGATAGGAAGAGCCAGTGCTTAACACCGCATCTATCAGACCAACGATCGTGAATCCCACATGATCATTCGATACAGGTGTGGGTCACCCTGTGTTGAGCGGTAGCGCGCTATGTGTTATTTGAGCAAATGTTCGAAATCTCATTAGTAAGGTACACTCCTGGAAATTGAAATAAGAACACCGTGAATTCATTGTCCCAGGAAGGGGAAACTTTATTGACACATTCCTGGGGTCAGATACATCACATGATCACACTGACAGAACCACAGGAACATAGACACAGGCAACAGAGCATGCACAATGTCGGCACGAGTACAGTATATATCCACCTTTCGCAGCAATGCAGGCTGCTATTCTCCCATGGAGACGATCGTAGAGATGCTGGATGTAGTCCTGTGGAACGGCTTGCCATGCCATTTCCACCTGGCGCCTCAGTTGGACCAGCGTTCGTGCTGGACGTGCAGACCGCGTGAGACGACGCTTCATCCAGTCCCAAACATGCTCAATGGGGGACAGATCCCGAGATCTTGCTGGCCAGGGTAGTTGACTTACAACTTCTAGAGCACGTTGGGTGGCACGGGATACATGCGGACGTGCATTGTCCTGTTGGAACAGCAAGTTCCCTTGCCGGTCTAGGAATGGTAGAACGATGGGTTCGATGACGGTTTGGATGTACCGTGCACTATTCAGTGCCCCTCGACGATCACCAGTGGTGTACGGCCAGTGTAGGAGATCGCTCCCCACACCATGATGCCGGGTGTTGGCCCTGTGTGCCTCGGTCGTATGCAGTCCTGATTGTGGCGCTCACCTGCACGGCTCCAAACACGCATACGACCATCATTGGCACCAAGGCAGAAGCGACTCTCATCGCTGAAGACGACACGTCTCCATTCGTCCCTCCATTCACGCCTGTCGCGACACCACTGGAGGCGGGCTGCACGATGTTGGGGCGTGAGCGGAAGACGGCCTAACGGTGTGCGGGACCGTAGCCCAGCTTCATGGAGACGGTTGCGAATGGTCCTCGCCGATACCCCAGGAGCAACAGTGTCCCTAATTTGCTGGGAAGTGGCGGTGCGGTCCCCTACGGCACTGCGTAGGATCCTACGGTCTTGGCGTGCATCCGTGCGTCGCTGCGGTCCGGTCCCAGGTCGACGGGCACGTGCACCTTCCGCCGACCACTGACGACAACATCGATGTACTGTGGAGACCTCACTCCCCACTTGTTGAGCAATTCGGCGGTACGTCCACCCGGCCTCCCGCATGCCCACTATACGCCCTCGCTCAAAGTCCGTCAACTGCACATACGGATCACGTCCACGCTGTCGCGGCATGCTACCAGTGTTAAAGACTGCGATAGAGCTCCGTATGCCACGGCAAACTGGCTGACACTGACGGCGGCGGTGCACAAATGCTGCGCAGCTAGCGCCATTCGACGGCCAACACCGCGGTTCCTGGTGTGTCCGCTGTGCCGTGCGTGTGATCATTGCTTGTACAGCCCTCTCGCAGTGTCCGGAGCAAGTATGGTGGGTCTGACACACCGGTGTCAATGTGTTCTTTTTTCCATTTCCAGGAGTGTATTTACACGAAGATACTTGACAGCATGATCGGAAATTTCTTCAGAAATAGCACTCTTATGGCAACGAGGTCCTCTATAGAATCGGCAAGGAAACGAATATATGGAGTCATTGATTATATTGCTACCTATCAAACGATATGAGAATAAATGTAACCTATGTGAGGTGCGACAAGACGCAGTTAAGCGTCTCTGGCCTCTACGAAGATTTTTACGGTTGAATGTTTTCTAGCGCGCGACAGCAATGTTGGCAATTTTTATCGCTGTATATCGCTTACTTCATTGGCGCGTTCCAATAGACTTATCCAAATGTACCCAGATTTTTAATTTTTGAATACGGTTTTGTCAACGAATTTTGTTAACTCGATGATAGCTTATAAACTATTATTAAAAATGATAAAACAATTAATTCTGCTTTATGTCTACAATATCTGTTTGGGTAATAATATTTTTAATAAAGTGAAATTAACATAGGCTTTAAATATTGCTGCGCGTTTGCTGATGGAGTTGATTATCTTTGCATATAAGGGCACTTTTCACCGCTTCCAGCCTTCTTTATCATGTCTTTGCTCTTTAAGACGTAGTGTTAAAATTCTACACGGTGGAATCCGTAGTTGCCCAGGATCTGTAGGATTGCTTCAAGAGACTCCACTTCCAGTCTGTTGCTTGCCTCAATCCACTGGATGTATTGCAAACAAATACGACTGATGTTGATGATGTTGAGGCAGCAACCAGCCATAAATTTATTTTCAGTTCCTTTATGCGAAAGGTACTGTTACCGGTTTCGAATCATTACGATTCATCTTCAGACGGTTTTCATGCTTTCATTAGAACATGTGGTGAGTTTTTTTACAGATTAACTGTCGTGAAATGTCGGTTTGGAGTGTTTGTTTTCATAGTTTTCGTCCAACAGATGTGAATACATTCCCACTGCATTCTTATCGTTGCACAAGTAAATTTTTCTCAATGAACACTTTAGATTTGTCACAGAATAGATTTCTAACATGCGCCACACGTCTAAAACGAGAAACAAGCTTTAAAGTTTGTCTGAAATATCATCAGCAGCTACGCTGTTCTGACAATGACGGTGTTAAAGTGGCGCGACAATCAGACAGTTTTCACACCTCTTCTCAAGTTGTACGCCTGAAACTGTTACTACGGCACAACTAGTCTCCCCAGCCATAGTAACGCTTAAAATAAATCATTATATCAATGTTGCTACAGTTATTACTGTGGGACTACGGTGGTTTGAAAAATAAGCTAAAATGTAACTTCCTGCAGATTAAAACTGTGTGCCGGACTGAGAGTCGAACTCGGAACCTTTGCCCTTCCCGGGCAAGTGCTCCACCATCTGAGATACCCCGAGTTAGAGTCTCGGTCAGGCACACAGTTTTAATCTGCCAGGAAGTTTCATATCAGCGCACACTCCGCTGCAGAGTGAAAATCTCATTCTGGAAGCTAAAATGTATTAACCCGTAGTGTTGCATTCAGTTTAATCAAAATCTGTAAAAAATTTATAGAACTTCATAAAATATTTTTAAAAAATGAATTCCAGGTCTCTTGAGCGTCTCGCAACAATTTTTCGGGACACCGTATGTTATGACAATAAACCGGGATAATACCCGTTTTCCGGGAAGTCTGGTCACCCCAGCCTAATCAGTAATGAGAAGAATGGAATATAGTAGCAAATGAAAATAATCGTTATACATTGCCATATTTATAGCATCAAAACGCGTTGGAAAAGAAACCACAGCGAACTTCCCCAATTCTCGAAGTAATGTAACACAGGTGCTGTTACTTGGGCTGAGTTCTCCCCTTCGTGACTCGTTAAAGATCTCTTGCTATTCTCTCCCAGTAGCGATTAGCCATTCACTGATCCCTTAGGTGTCACGTGCTACTAATTTATTTAGCGTTCTTTGTGGTACATACATTCAAGCAGAAAATACGCTTGTTTTAATTTAAAATATCGCCACATTACTGACAGATTTTCTCAAAGAGTGTTTAAACGATCCCTCATTTAAAGACTGTTTAACAGAGGTTCCTGAAAAAAGTGGCAAGGTAATGTGTAAATTTCGTAAATTCGTTTTCCACGCCAAACATAGCGATGTTGTATAGCACATAAAAACACATTCCGTCGTCCAGCATATGTACGTAATGTTTAATTGCATGCCTTTTAACATTTGTAAATACAACAAAATATCTGTGTGACGCAGTTTATCTGAATGCAAAACAGTTTATTATCGAGCGTCTTTAAGTGGGACTTTGTCTTATGCATTTGGCGCACATTTCCATGTGTGAAGAGTCTTATGTATGTTTCTGACTTTATTTTTCTATTCTTGGCTCTGAGCACTATGGGACTAAACTGTTGTGGTCATCAGTCCCCTATAACTTAGAACTACATAAACCTAACTAACCTAAGGACATCACACACATCCATGCCCGAGGCAGGATTCGAACCTGCGACCGTAGCGGTCGCGCGGATCCAAACTGTAGCGCCTAGAGCCGCACGGCCACTCCGGCCGGCTTTCTATTCTTGAAACTGCTACAATTTCTGTTATTTGTTTCAATACCAGGTAGCTTAAAATGCCCAAGGGCACTAAATTAGCTAAGAGCGCAAAATTATGAAATAAAGTGTTTATTTACAAAATAAAAATAGCTTATGCAAGACAGCGACTTTCCTGAAGAAACCTAGAATGTCATTGAATCTGTTTCAACTTCCACGTTACAGTAGCCACGGACGCTCCCATCCTTAACTGTTTTCTCAGACATTGCAGTGCCTGATACCTATTTCACAACAGGTATGGTTTTTCTTAGACGGTAGGAGCAATGCTACAAAGATTAGATACAATTGAAAGAAAATCAGCCCTCGGTCACTATTTTTAACAAATTAACCTGGTTTCGACACTGCTAGGAGTGTCTTCCTCAGAATTTAAAACAAAGAATGGTCTATATTCTATAACATGGTCACAGAATTATGACGAAAAATGTATGATAGGGTCTAAGTACGGAATCGTCGTGAAAGACTGGCAGTACTTATATGTCATTTATAAAATAATAAATTCGCCAAAAGGGCATTAGTCACAAAGATATTTAAGGTAAAGGAAACTGTGATGGCGAGCCACTAAGGGCTGCTCGTTACTTGCATGGTGCAGGTTGCGAAACGGCTACCGTTATGTACTTTGCAGTTGTTTACGTTCTGTATTCTTTACATTGTTTCTACTTTACTATCACCTGTTTGTACTGTTTTGTGGCAAAATAAACGCAACCTTTTTAAATCTCAGTATGTTGCTTTAATTATGGACACCAGTATATCATACTTTTGTAGTACTCTCGTACATACGTGGTGTATCATAATGAACAGCGTAAACTGAGACATGTGAAGGTGTAGTATAATAGAATCAAGCACGTTGCAGGTAACTGCGAATGTCTCGTTATGAGCCGCCACAGACTTCAGTATAAAACGTTGTCCAGGTTAGTACAAAATCATTTAAGATGTATACTTTTCGGTTTAGTTCGGTTCAAACGTCATCCATGGCTTACATTAACAAGCAGTTTTACTTCAACACATCACACGTTACAATTCAATGTACGCTCGTACCTGATAAATGCGCTATTCGACTTGTCTTCCTCTCATTTGGATGAAATTTTGCTTTGTAGTAAGTAACGAATTCTTTCAAACATTGCAGGATCCTCTCGAAAAGCTTAACAAAACGTACATTTCGCTGATCTACAACGTCCAGTCACATTAATGTAACGGTCTGTCAAAAGCCTGCGTAACCACCTTTTGAAGCGTAGACTGCTGCGAGACGTGCAGGAAGAGAGACATAGCGGTTCTGGAAGGTATCGACAGCATGTGGGACCCTGCCGACTCTAGTGATGTGGTCAGCTGCGCTAGGTTTCTCGGCTGAGCAGGACACCCCATCGAGACGATCACACAGATTCTCAAAAAAAACGTTCAAATGGCTCTGAGCACTATGGGACTTAACATCTGAGGTCATCAGTCCCCTAGAACTTAGAACTACTTAAACCTGACTAACCTAAGGACACCACACACATCCATGCCCGAGGCAGGATTCGAACCTGCGACCGTAGCGGTCGCGCGGTTCGAGACTCTAGCGCCTAGAACCGTTCGGCCACCCCGGCCGGCGCAGAAATCAGCCTCCCACCCATGTGAAGCTTGGGAATGTGGAGTTCAGGAGAGTACTTCAGTTGGTGAGGATTCCCTTCCCACTTCTAGTCTAGTGCTGACTGGTACCCTCTCTCTGTAAAGGACAAATGTAACTTCTATTCAGGCAGTAGCATAATCAATCTTGAGAGCAGCTTACAGTTAACTGATTTCGTTATGCATTTTGAATGATCAGTTATCTATATTAATTATTTGTCTCATTCAGCTTGCTTTTGTGAGCTGCCCAGATGCGGAAGACTGAAATTCATTTCTAGTTCCTGAAGTATTTCAACTAACCGCAAGTCCGACGGAGTTTAGAGTAATTTTAGATTAGTTTGCGACACTTCTCAGGATGTTTCTCTGTATTATTCTTTGTCAGATGTTGACTGGTTTTCTGTTCTTGATCTGACATACGAAGGGTTTTCACCATATTATTCCCACAATTTTTTAAACATAATCTCCGTTCAGTGCGACGGCGTTACGCCACCTAACTGGGAGGGCCTGTAAGTCCGCACGGGGCCAATCTGCTGGTCGACTTCGGAGCCAATGTCTTGCGTGTGACGATGTTCGGCAAAAAGTGGTCACGATTAGCCTCCTAACGCACAAGAAATTCCGGACATATTGGCCTTTGTTGCTCTTTAGCGTCTTCTGTAAGACAGCGAGGAACCCAGCGTGCACACACCTTTGAGTACCTCGACTGGTGGATGAGTGTGTCAGCACTACCAACGGAGACGTCCAATTGTGCACCGAGGTGTCTGACTGTGATCCGCCGATCGCCTCGAATGAGAGTGTCCGCACGTTCCAACATTGCAGAAGTTACGGCTGTGTGCGGCCGGCCGGCACGCAGCAGATCGGACAGGTTTGCCCAACCTTGTTGCGATGGTGAAACACGCTTCGACCAACGACTCGTTGTGCTTTTGTTCACTGCCAGGTCTCCGCAGACACTCTGCAAGCGCCTAAGAGTATCTGCGATGCTCTGGTTTTCCAACGAAACAATCTCAGTGACATCTCCCTTCTTGGAATGCACCTCCGTTACAGACGTCAATTTGGAGGTCACGTATAGCGTCACCACCAATCGAAACTTCACGAAACGATAGGAGATGAAGCGGTAGTATTCCACGATGTCCCAAAACATATTTTTCCCAGAAAAAAAGTGTTGCATTACTTATTGAACGCCCTTCGTATGTTTCGAGATCCCTAATGTTCTATAATTTTCCTATGGTTACGTGAGCCTTAAGCCTTAAGTGACAAATATAACCATCTGCATTTCTGAGATGTTTGCTTCATTGCGACGAGTCTCTGTTATGTGCAGCCGCCAAACACTATTTTTAAATATGTAAGAGATGCTGACGTGTAACAAACGTCACACACATGATTTTATTTGCGGGAATAGTTGATGCACAAGCTATTGAGCCTCACTTTGACCTCTTCCAGGTCTGCTAATTGTGTCACTGTTAATGTTAATTGTGTCATGTGTCCCTTATAGGAACATTTTGTATACTCCACGTTTAATTTCTACATTCAGTAAATCAGCTTATCACACGCTAATACGCTTCTTCTTTGCTACGCGAGGCAGGTAATTTTCAGACTTCAGGACCAAAGTCCATTCACTGAGATATTGAACTCGATGAAGGTGTACAGTGTAACTCACCTGTTTCTACGGTTTATTACGTTAAGATTTGGGGCGCCACCGACTCTAACCATACAACTAATCAAAGGTTTGGCCGAGTCGGAAAATAAATTATTTGATCACAGACCAAAAATACATAAAAATGCATACGTCGTGATATCGCTCATAGGGGATGCGATGTAATTCCCGTGCACTGTTCACGAGAATCAAACATTTAAAATAAAATAGAAAATGCATGAACACTGTACATGAGATCAGCTCCCAGCAACACACCTGAAAATAAGACTTAATCTAAAGCATTTGTTTTAAAATAAAAGGGGAAACTAATCACTAGACCTGTGCGTAAGGAAACGTGTTGGATGTGATAACGGGAAAGCTATGAGGTGAGTGGCTTAGGTGCGAAAACGTAACCTCGGAGTACAAGAGAAAATTGTGGATAAGTTCATTTATTCCTAAGATATGGATGTGAGGCATGTACACAATTCCTGATAAGATTAATTCCTAAAACATTAAAGAAAGCATCGATACATTCACAGTTACAATCTACACCTAAAATTATTGGGGTGAACCATTCATACAACTGCTGTTGCCTGATAACTGATCGCAATAACTCGTGAAACGGTACACGTTTCGCAGTACACCCGCGTGCCCACGTGGTTTGTGAAGACGCAATTTCTAGGTATCGTGGCCACGTTGCAACAATATCACATCACACAATCATGAACAGTTAACATTCTTTAAAACAAACATGAGATCGGACAGTTAGTGATGACGGTAGCCCAACAAACTCTAATGTTCAACCATGTGGTTGGCTACCCACGGACGAAAGATACATAGAGCAAGGAAAATTTACGAGAAGGCAAAGCTATAATTTTTAGAAAAGTAAAAGCTTATACAGTCACAGCTGAAAGCAAACAGAAATTCATACAGAAGCGAGTGCTAACTTCTTATCGACACCCTTGTGTGGCGCTCTTCCGGCGGATCCACGTCTGCTATAGAAATTTACTAAAAGAAAAATCTGCCAAAGTTTTGCAATCCTTGCTGCGACAAGGCCAAGCATCTTTCAGAGTTGAAAAGCGAGACCAAAAGCTAACAGCTCTCCTCTTGCCAAGTAACAACGCGCCAAGCGGTTAGTCTAACTCACCCTTCTTCGATTGGAGCACAGCTGTGGACGCTTCCCGTACCGGCGGCAGACTGCCTCCCTTTTTCTTCTCCAGCCTCTTCCACGCTGTGCGTGGCCCGGGAAACCTAAAGATGCCATTTCCGCCACCAACCTAACGCAGATGGATTTCTCACAAGTAGCGCAAACCTCTTTGCCTAATTGACCACTACGAGAGTTGGCTAATCTGTACAACTACTGCTGAATCTGTATGACTATCGCAGGCTTTCTGCAGCAGACTACGCCACAGTCTAGCAACGTGATACACAACCACATTCATTCAATCACACCACTATTAGAGTTATGAGAAAAGAGAAACAAGGAAAAGAATGAGAAATACTAGTGAAAATGGGCTACCGGACTAATGAAAGGTGCCTATAGGACCCTTTCAACAGTGAAGTGCGATGTAAAATTCCCCATATACAAATGTGACTTAATTGCGCAGCTATGGTCCTCTTCGAAGTTCTTGTAGAGAGCTGAACAGTTCCTAAAACCATGTCCTCATAGTTGAATGTAATGCGTGCAGGCCTTCTTGCTCCTCTGCGACGTGCGAAACTCCCGCGATGTCGAAAACACAGATAGATTATTTTCGCTGTACTGTTTTCGGGATGTTTTCTTTCAGGGAATTTCTTGTCGGTACCTGCGTGCCGCTTACTGTGCTGTCCTGCCGTACATGAAGCCCATCTCCGTATACTCGTCTGTGCTGTAAGGTGCCACTGTGACTGCACCTGACACTGCTCAGACGAGTGATGTGACTGCTTTGACTGTGCGTTATATTTATTATATTTATGGTGTACGATTGTCTTGATTACCACCTATCGGCAGCATTTCTCTAAACAACATCACATCGCGCAACACTCCTTGTCCGTATTATGCAGAGCATAATGATGTTTATAACGAATGAAGTTAGTGTTTCCTCGTGTTCACTCATTGTCCAAATATCTCGCTAACGATTGGCTTTGGAGACCCATGTTTACAAGATGTTTTGCTTAATAGAGGAATACTTTCATTCGTTTCCAGAATGAAATTTTCACACTGCAGCGGAGTGTGCTCTGATATAAGACTTCCGGGCAGACTAAAACGGTGTGCACTTGCCCGCGAAATGCGAAGTTCCCGAGTTCGAGTCCAGGTCTGCCACACAGCTTTAATTTTACAGGGGGTAACTTTCACACGTGTCAGTTTAGCCTGTTTATTGTGACACACTCTGTCTCCTCCTGAGTTATGTCAAAGCGCTTGATCATCAGTGGCTGAGTACAGGTTTAGCGAACAGCTGGTGTTCAGGGTAGTTAGTGGTGGTGAATGCGACAACTTCAAGAACTATCGGCCAGTGTCGCGAGTCTCCACTATCACAACACCTGTCGGTGCGCCGTTGAACGTTGTGTACGACAGGGACAATGGTCCAGGCCTCTGGGCTAAACCACCCCCGGCACCACTATGTTATAAACCTGTATTAAATGCATCAGTTCTGGTGACGTAACATAAGATTGTGATGGCAATAGTTTCTATCCTGTAGCACACCAGTTGATTTACGGGTCCCGAAGGTATGAGTAGATGGACTGTAGTAGAATCCGCATTCTTGTTTGTCTGTTCTCAAAAAATGGTTAAAATGGCTCTGAGCACTATGGAACTTAACTTCTGAGGTCATCAGTCCCCTAGAACTTACAACTAGTTAAACCTAACTAACCTAAGGACATCACACACATACGTGCCCGAGGCAAGATTCGAACCTGCGACCGTAGCGGTCGCGCGGTTCCAGACTGTAGCGCCTAGAACCGCTCGGCCACCCCGGCCGGCTTGTCTTTTCTACTGGGCTATAAAACATCGAAAAGATTTCGGTTGGCTATCTCTACTGATCAAACATCTTGAAACGTGGGACCAACATATCGTAACAACGCCCAACACGACTAAACTGTCATTAATCAGTCTGAATGTAAGCACAATTAGTCACCCCCCAGGAAACATGGTGCTGAATTTGATCTTTTTTTAGTCACCATTCTTCAAGCTGTCCGTCTCTGTAGGTGAGTGGCCAGCTTACGTGGCTGCCATGCGCAGGACCCAGGCTCGGTTCTCGGGTACTGCCAAGGATTTTTCCTTGATGGCACGGAATGCACTAAGCCTCGTTATGCCAACGGAGGAGCTACTCTACAGAATAGTAGCGACTCCACGAGCTGGAAAGTCTGCAAGACTGCCGGGAAAGTGGTGTGCTGACCACATGCCCATCTGTTCCGCTTTCTCATGACGCTGCGTGGCGGAGGAAGACGCGACGGTCGGTAGGCATCCCTAGGGCCACGGGCTGGCGACCAGCTCGTGTTTATTCTTCTGACTGTTTGATGCGACCAACCTGTTCGTCTCAGAGTAGCACTTCTCCCGCACGTCCTCTTAGCTGTAGGATGTATCCCATACTCTGTCTTCCCATATATACAGCTTTTAGCTTCTACAGCTAACTCTTGTACCACAGAAACTATTCCCTGATGTCTTATTAACACATGTTCTATCTTCCTATTTCTTCTTCTTGTATGTATTTATTACTAAAAAAGGCCTGTGTTTGAAACTAGCAGACTTCTTCTGACAAGGATTGCCCTCTTTCCATGTGCTGTACTACGTTTTATACCTTCGTTGTGCAACGGGGTGGATTCTAACCTCCTCACCCTTCTACACCTAACATAGATCACAGGTCGACCTAGAAGTCTGTGTTTGGCATTTCGGTGCAGAATGTTCAGTCCGCCTACTTCTTGAAGTTCATACTGTGAATCCATACTGGTTCTACCAACGAAATGCATCGTTGAAGAATCGTCGAGTAAATACCTACCAAACAAAGGCTACCATAACTCAAGCTTGGAGTCAGTTTTCTGCAAGTTCGTAAGAAAATATCGGGCGTTCGAGATTTTGTTAGCTTACATTAAAAAGGTTAGTAAAAAGGTTAGTTTCTGAAACAAGATTTTTAATGACTATCAAGTTTGCATTTGCTGTAGAAACTATTATCGTTGCAAGTTATTACTGTGAGTCATCACAAGAAAAGCAGCCAGAATTTTACCAGTCCCACCCAAATAAATACCATGTTGTAAACAGTCACTGACCCTCTGCTACTCCGTAGTTACTACATCAAGTCGTTCAGTGTTTGTTGTTGTGGTCTTCTGTCCTGAGACTGGTTTGATGCAGCTCTCCATGCTACTCTATCCTGTGCAAGCTTCTTCATCTCCCAGTACTTACTGCAACCTATATCCTTCTGAATCTGCTTAGTGTATTCATCTCTTGGTCTCCCCTACGATTTCTACCCTCCACGCTGCCCTCCAATGCTAAATTTGTGATCCCTTGATCCCTCAGAATATGTCCTACCAACCGGTCCCTTCTTCTTGTCAAGTTGTGCGACAAACTTCTCTTCTCCCCAATTGTATTCAATACCTCCTCATTAGTTATGTGATCTACCCATCTAATCTTCAGCATTCTTGTAGCAACCCTTTTCGAAAGCTTCTATTCTCTTCTTGTCCAAACTGTTTATCGTCCATGTTTCCCTTCCATACATGGCCACACTCCATACAAATACTTTCAGAAACGACTTCCTGACACTTAAATCTATACTCGATGTTAACAACTTTCTCTTCTTTAGAAACACTTTCCTTGCCATTGCCAGACTACATTTTATATCCTCTCTACTTCGACCGTCATCAGTTATTTTGTTCCCCAAATAGCAAAACTCATTTACTACTTTAAGTGTCTCATTTTCTAATCTAATTCCCTCAGCATCTCCCGACTTAATTCGACTACATTCCATTATCCTTGTTGATGTGCATCTTATATCCTCCTTTCAAGACACTGTCCATTCCGTTCAACTGCTCTTCCAAGTCCTTTGCTGTCTCTGACAGTTAAGTCGTTCAGTGGTCTTCTTAAAAAGAAGTCCTCACCATAATATTCTGAGAATGTTACCGAAACACGTGACATAGAGTTGTTGCACGAGCAGAAATTTCACAAACAAGTAACTCCCAAACAAATTCACTTACAGTTCTCAGATCTTCACTGAAAAGATTAAAACTCAAACACTTCATATTCATAAAATAACGAAAAGAACAAAAAATTTTCTTCAGCTTAGCCGAAATTTGTGTATTGCCATTCAACTTGTTCTACACAGACGATTCCCGAGCGACCCTTGTCGACACAGAACACAGGCAAAAAGCTTATACAAAGCGCAGAAATGCTTAATTCCTACTGGCAGCCGATCGGAACCGTTCCAGCCCTTAAATACACACTGTAATTCGTAACTCGTCCAGTACTACTACAGAAAGCTATTTACGAAAGAACTTCTGAATTTTAGAAACCAAATTTAAATAAAACAAATCAAAGTACGAATTATTCCGAGAATAGAAATATTAACTGGTGTAACACCTAATTTTTCTTCTGACTGATTTTATACAAAATTAGCGAATCCGACAACGCTTCGCAATTGCTAAATATACGTGAAAATTGGATCTACATGCTAATGTCCTCCTCCCCCATCTCTCTGTCCATTGTCTCCTCTGCATCCATGTCCTGCTCCCACCTCCCTTCATCCGTCTTCTTTCCCTTCTCACCTCTCTATGTTCATCCCCCTCCCACCCTCTGTCCATCCCGTCTTGCCTCCTCTCTCTGACCTTCTGCCGCATTCATTGTTTTTGTAGAGTCGTATTCCATAGTACTGTTCTAATCATGAGCCGATGAGTAGAACATTTCTTTTCCTGTGTAAACCGTGTGCAAGGCAGAAAAAGACATTATTTTAATATAATGCGGGGTCAGGGATTTTCTCTGCCTCGTGATGACTGGGTGTTGTGTGATGTCCTTAGGTTAGTTAGGTTTAAGTAGTTCTAAGTTCTAGGGGACTGATGGCCATAGATGTTAAGTCTCATAGTGCTCAGAGCCATTTGAACCATTTTTTAATATAATGAGAAAGAATACGTATGGGTATAACAATTTGTCTGATTGTGAGAAAGAAAACAAAGCCGCACAGTTTCACAGCAGAGTAATAATAGTATTGTGTACACGTTGTAACTAAATCGGTCAAGAACTGTTCGAGGATTGTGGTCACAACGTTTCCTCTGTATGTATTACATTTAAAGTAACTCGGTTAAGAACTTTTCGAGATTTTTTATAACAACGTTAAATTATTACTTGTCTTTATATACACTCCTGGAAATGGAAAAAAGAACACATTGACACCGGTGTGTCAGACCCACCATACTTGCTCCGGAGACTGCGAGAGGGCTGTACAAGCAATGATCACACGCACGGCACAGCGGACACACCAGGAACCGCGGTGTTGGCCGTCGAATGGCGCTAGCTGCGCAGCATTTGTGCACCGCCGCCGTCAGTGTCAGCCAGTTTCCCGTGGCATACGGAGCTCCATCGCAGTCTGTAACACTGGTAGCATGCCGCGACAGCGTGGACGTGAACCGTATGTGCAGTTGACGGACTTTGAGCGAGGGCGTATAGTGGGCATGCGGGAGGCCGGGTGGACGTACCGCCGAATTGCTCAACACGTGGGGCGTGAGGTCTCCACAGTACATCGATGTTGTCGTCAGTGGTCGGCGGAAGGTGCACGTGCCCGTCGACCTGGGACCGGACCGCAGCGACGCACGGATGCACGCCAAGACCGTAGGATCTTACGCAGTGCCGTAGGGGACCGCACCGCCACTTCCCAGCAAATTAGGGACACTGTTGCTCCTGGGGTATCGGCGAGGACCATTCGCAACCGTCTCCATGAAGCTGGGCTACGGTCCCGCACACCGTTAGGCCGTCTTCCGCTCACGCCCCAACATCGTGCAGCCCGCCTCCAGTGGTGTCGCGACAGGCGTGAATGGAGGGACGAATGGAGACGTGTCGTCTTCAGCGATGAGAGTCGCTTCTGCCTTGGTGCCAATGATGGTCGTATGCGTGTTTGGCGCCGTGCAGGTGAGCGCCACAATCAGGACTGCATACGACCGAGGCACACAGGGCCAACACCCGGCATCATGGTGTGGAGAGCGATCTCCTACACTGGCCGTACACCACTGGTGATCGTCGAGGGGCACTGAATAGTGCACGGTACATCCAAACCGTCATCGAACCCATCGTTCTACCATTCCTAGACCGGCAAGGGAACTTGCTGTTCCAACAGGACAATGCACGTCCGCATGTATCCCGTGCCACCCAACGTGCTCTAGAAGGTGTAAGTCAACTACCCTGGCCAGCAAGATCTCCGGATCTGTCCCCCATTGAGCATGTTTGGGACTGGATGAAGCGTCGTCTCACGCGGTCTGCACGTCCAGCACGAACGCTGGTCCAGCTGAGGCGCCAGGTGGAAATGGCATGGCAAGCCGTTCCACAGGACTACATCCAGCATCTCTACGATCGTCTCCATGGGAGAATAGCAGCCTGCATTGCTGCGAAAGGTGGATATACACTGTACTAGTGCCGACATTGTGCATGCTGTGTTGCCTGTGTCTATGTGCCTATGGTTCTGTCAGTGTGATCATGTGATGTATCTGACCCCAGGAATGTGTCAATAAAGTTTCCCCTTCCTGGGACAATGAATTCACGGTGTTCTTATTTCAATTTCCAGGAGTGTAGTAGTATAGACATGCACAGCGGACATACGTCATATGACTCATGGTTACACAAGAATTTTCCCACACACACTTTTACATAGCCTTTAATCAAGTAAAACATCCACACTTTACGTATGGCCTCCATAAACTCCCCCAACTATTCCACAACACTGACAAAACAAAATGGAATTACTGTTTTAAGTCAATAAGCTTTTGATAGGAGAGCAAAGAAAATTGAAGAGAAACAATGTATATGAACTGATCTTTTTGATCATAATTTCAAATGAGATTATAAATAAATGCACTAAAATTCACAGTACTGTTATACAGTAACAGAAAAGTTATTATGATATTTAGGTTTAATTTTTTATCCCTGGAAATAATGAAGATAATGAACTGGGGTTTAGACAGTATTGTTTTAATACATGCCTGTAGTACAAGAAAAGTTATTGTGGTATTTAGGTAACATTTTATATCATCTGAAGTACTGAAGACAATGAACTGAGCTCGCAACAGTATTGCTGTAATATCAGTACACGCCAGCATATGTAGTATGAATAAGATCTAATGAAATTTAATACTATTTCTTTAAATTCATAGGGTATGTGCATAGCTTATGGACAGGCTGGTCCATTTCCATATGAAAAGAAAAGCTGATATCGCTCTGGGCTATATAGCAAGACACATTCTTTACTGCAATGAAAATAAAGAATTGGGATAATCTGTTACGTTACACTTGCTGGGTCCATCACGTGTTATTTTGCTTCCAAGGTAAAAGAATTTCTTAGCTACAAATATTTTGGGCTCACCATGTTTAGCTTCAAACTCATTGCTAATTTCTTTACTCCCGTCTTTCTCCTTTATAACGACCTTAATTCGATGAGGAAGATTGGCCGTAAGTTGCTTTATGTATGCCATACCCGACTGAAGGCACTCATTGATGATTGTATGTCGAAGAGCTAATAAGTTGTGTGGATGTTGATTGCTGGCAAGGAGGAACACCAGTTCCCGTCAGATCACCGATGTTAAGCGCTGTCGGGCGTGGCCGGCACTTGGATGAGTGACCATCCGGACTGCCATGCACTGATGCAATTTTTCAGGGTGCACTCAGCCTCGTGATGCCGCTTGAGGAGCTACTCGACCGAATAGTAGCGGCTCCGGTCAAAGAAAACCATCATAACGACCGGGAGAGCGGTGTGCTGACCACACGCCCCTCCTGTCCGCATCCTCACCTGAGTCAGATGGTCCCGATGGGCCACTGTTCTAAATACACTCCTGGAAATTGAAATAAGAACACCGTGAATTCATTGTCCCAGGAAGGGGAAACTTTATTGACACATTCCTGGGGTCAGATACATCACATGATCACACTGACATAGACACAGGCAACAGAGCATGCACAATGTCGGCACTAGTACAGTGTATATCCACCTTTCGCAGCAATGCAGGCTGCTATTCTCCCATGGAGACGATCGTAGAGATGCTGGATGTAGTCCTGTGGAACGGCTTGCCATGCCATTTCCACCTGGCGCCTCAGTTGGACCAGCGTTCGTGCTGGACGTGCAGACCGCGTGAGACGACGCTTCATCCAGTCTCAAACATGCTCAATGGGGGACAGATCCGGAGATCTTGCTGGCCAGGGTAGTTGACTTACACCTTCTAGAGCACGTTGGGTGGCACGGGATACATGCGGACGTGCATTGTCCTGTTGGAACAGCAAGTTCCCTTGCCGGTCTAGGAATGGTAGAACGATGGGTTCGATGACGGTTTGGATGTACCGTGCACTATTCAGTGTCCCCTCGACGATCACCAGTGGTGTACGGCCAGTGTAGGAGATCGCTCCCCACACCATGATGCCGGGTGTTGGCCCTGTGTGCCTCGGTCGTATGCAGTCCTGATTGTGGCGCTCACCTGCACGGCGCCAAACACGCATACGACCATCATTGGCACCAAGGCAGAAGCGACTCTCATCGCTGAAGACGACACGTCTCCATTCGTCCCTCCATTCACGCCTGTCGCGACACCACTGGAGGCGGGCTGCACGATGTTGGGGCGTGAGCGGAAGACGGCCTAACGGTGTGCGGGACCGTAGCCCAGCTTCATGGAGACGGTTGCGAATGGTCCTCGCCGATACCCCAGGAGCAACAGTGTCCCTAATTTGCTGGGAAGTGGCGGTGCGGTCCCCTACGGCACTGCGTAAGATCCTACGGTCTTGGCGTGCATCCGTGCGTCGCTGCGGTCCGGTCCCAGGTCGACGGGCATGTGCACCTTCCGCCGACCACTGGCGACAACATCGATGTACTGTGGAGACCTCACGCCCCACGTGTTGAGCAAATCGGCGGTACGTCCACCCGGCCTCCCGCATGCCCACTATACGCCCTCGCTCAAAGTCCGTCAACTGCACATACGGTTCACGTCCACGCTGTCGCGGCATGCTACCAGTGTTAAAGACTGCGATGGAGCTCCGTATGCCACGGCAAACTGGCTGACACTGACGGCGGCGGTGCACAAATGCTGCGCAGCTAGCGCCATTCGACGGCCAACACCGCGGTTCCTGGTGTGTCCGCTGTGCCGTGCGTGTGATCATTGCTTGTACAGCCCTCTCGCAGTGTCCGGAGCAAGTATGGTGGGTCTGACACACCGGTGTCAATGTGTTCTTTTTTCCATTTCCAGGAGTGTAGATAAGGAACAGTAAAGGGGCTATAACACTACCTTGGGGATCGCCAGAAATCACTTCTGTTTTACTCTGTGACTTTCCGTCAGTTACTATTAACTGTAACCTCTCTGACAGGAAATCACAAATCCAGTCACATAACTGAGATGATATTCCATAAGCACGCAATACCACTACGAGCCGCTTGTGTGGTACTGTATGAAAAGCCTTCCGGAAATCCAGAAATACGGAATCGATCTGAAATCCCTTGTCAATAGCACTCAACACTTCATGTGAATAAAGAGCTAGTTGTGTTTCACAGGAACGATGTTTTCTAAACCCATGTTGACTGTGTGTCAATAGACCGTTTTCTTCGAGGTAATTCTTAATGTTCGAACACATTATATGTTCTAAAATCCTGCTGCATATCGACGTTAACGGTATGGGCCTGTAATGTAGTGGATTACTCCTACTACCTTTCTTGAATATTGGTGTGACCTGTGCAACTATCCAGTCTTTGGGTACGGATCTTTCGTCGAGCGAACGGTTGTATATGATTTTTGAGTGTGGATCTAATGCATCAGCATACTCCGAAAGGAACCTAATTGGTATACAGTCTGGACCAGAAGACTCGCTTTTATTAAGTGATTTAAGTTGCTTCACTACTCCGAGGATATTTACTTCTACGTTACTGATGTTGGCAGCTGTTCTCGATTCTAATTCTGGAATATTTACTTCGTCTTCTTTTGTGAAGGCATTTCGGAAGGCTGTGTTTAGTAACTATGCTTTGGCAACACTGTCTTCGATAGTATCTCCATTGCTGTCGTGCAGAGAAGGCATTGATTGTTTCTTACCGCTAACATACTTCACTTACGACCAGATTCTCTTTGGATTTTCTGCCATGTTTCGAGACAAAGATTCGTTGTGGAAACTGTAATAGGCATCTCGCATTGAAGTCCGCGCTAAATTTCGAACTTCTGTAAAAGATCGCGAATCTTGGGGATTTTGCGTCTGTTTAAATGTGGCATGTTTGTTTCGTTGTTTCTACAACAGTGTTCTAACCCGTTTTGCGTACCAAGGAGGATCAGCTCCGTTGTTTGTTAATTTATTTGGTATAAATCTCTCAATTGCTGCCGATACTATTTCTTTGAATCTAAGCCACATCTGGTCTACATTTATATTATTAATTTGGAATGAGTGGAGATTGTCTCTCAGGAAGGCGTCAAGTGAATTCAATCTTGCTACGACAACCCTGTGTCCACTAATCCCTGAATCGGTTTTGATGCTCGTTATTAACTCAGGATTATTTGTTGCTAAGAGGTCAAGTGTGTTTTCACAACCGTTTACTACTCGTGTGGTGGGCTCATGAACTAACTGCTCGAAATAATTTTCAGAGAATGCGTTTAGCACAATTTCGGATGATATTTTATGCGTACCTCCGAAATTAAACATGTATTTTCGCCAACATATCGAGGGTAAATTAAAGTCACTACCAACTCTTATGTTATGTGTCGGGTACGTGTTTGAAATCAAACTCAATTTTTTTATAACCTTTCAGCCACTGTATCATCTGATTTGGAAGGTCGGTAAAAGGATCCAATTATTATTTTATTCCGGTTGCTAACAATGACCCCTGGCCATACTAACTCACAGGAAGTATCTATTTCAATTTCGCGGCAAGTTAAACTACTTCTGACAGCAACAAACACGTCACTGCCAACCGTGTTTAGCCTATCCTTTCGGAACACTTACTTGTTAGTCATTTAGCAGCATAACACCGACATAGTGTTATCGTGTGGGAAGTAGCTAGTCTTTCGATCAGTTTATCTATTCGTTTTCTGCCCCATCGTGAAGCAATGGTAAAACTAAAGTGTGTTTATTTAAAGTTAACATGCGACAGCAACACATCTTCCTTGTTGTAATTTTGTGACGAAATAAAAACAAGTAAACCATTTCTCAAAAAATCATGTCTGCTAAGAAATACAACTGAACAAATAAAGTCCAATTTTTCAGTTAAACTGTTAAGAGGGTTAACTAATTTCAAAAATATGTCGTGAGTTTGACCCAAAAAATATAGCAATATCGCCTGGTTGGAATCAAAAAAGGAATGTGAAGTCTATACATAAGGTAATTTAATCGTTGGGAAACAGTTACATCTACAGTGACGTTTCACTTGTCCGTTTTTATGGATTCTGTTAAAGCAGGAGATACAGGAGATATGAAAGTAAAACTACGCATACCAAATCCATGCAAATGCTTACTTGCTAGAGATTTCGGTAGGACCAAAGATGATGAAAGATATGGTAAATTCAGTTTGGCCAGAAGAATGACAGTTCTCCACACGTCTTCGATGACTGTTCAATTAACCTCTTTGCGCTGCGCAGGAAATCTCCTAGCTTCATTGAACAGACGAAAAACCAAGAATCGAACTTGGATAAGCACATACCATATGTGACATGAAAAACATACAACAACAGTTTCAGACTCGTTTATTTGCGACGTATTTCGATGTAGTGCTGAGGAAATACATGTACCGGTATACGGAAACAACGGACGCCTCCACGTGGTCTCATTTGCACAGTTAACCGCTTCAAAACCGCTGCTTAGATAAAGCTGCCTAGATAAAATGTGAACTATATCTGGTTTGCAGCTAGTTAGGCGTCTAGGAAACTTCCGCGTGACGTGAGCGCAACTGTCCAGCACTGCATGCCTTCACATTGGGTGATTAGGTGACTTCTCTGTCGGAATTATCTACTCAACAAATCTCTTCCGAATGCACTACGTAACCCTTTTTCCTTGTTCGCCCAGACAAAATAGGAATTTTCATTTGGAACTTATTCATTGACCTTCGTGCTTGTAAGATAGTTCGTTGTCACGAAATTTTACCCCTACAAATTAGTATCCTGGCTGTTACTATAAAGCACTAAAGACAATAAGGTAAGTCCATGTTTAATAATGGCATAATTTCTATCGAAATAATCTAGAAAGAATCACTTCAGAGGCTACGTATTCATGATTCATTTTACCTGACTGACTTCATGCTGCCGTATAGACTGTACGCCGTCAGTTTTTCGCCTTAATTTAGCTGTGTTTCGCAACAACAATTTCGGGTGGCGGCAAGGTTTTCAATTGGACATCTTTTCGGCGACTTCCGTGTCCGTAAACCTACGCCTGTAAGGCGACCGACGTCTCAATCCCAGCGAATGTTCACATCATTGAGAGGTAGAGGGTGCGTTATAATCAAACTGAAAAATTTCTGCGGCTCGACCGGGATTCGATCTCACATTTAATGGTTTTCAGGCACGAGTTTTTAAGCTCCAGTATCATGCTGGTGGGCATTGTTACTGATGCTTTCGGCACGTCGTCTTCGCAGCAAGCATCGGTACTAATCAGTGGGACTCGGTGACGAGTCGATGAGATGCAGTCAGCGTCGGCTAAGGGCCAAGTGACACACTATTGTAGCAACAACATTTCACAACTTGACACAATGCTGGTCTTTAACAAGAAGGCGCATGCGCCTATACTGATACGAAGACTTTACAGCCAAAGCAAATACTACGAGAAAAATACGTACAGACATGTTGTATCCATTGTGGGCTCGACCATTGTTACGCATTATTAATCTCGTAGTTATTAGCGATTCTAATCTAACGATTTTTTTTTCACACTAGAAACTTCGACCGACGAGCGAATGGACGTATTCACATCAGAAAGGTACCACTAGGTAATACAGAGACGTAATAAAGACTATCCATTTCTAAGAATAATGAATATATTTGCACAATACATAATTACAATCCATTTCTGTCATTACGAGGATCTATGTTTTTTTCCGTGTTAATCAAAAAGAATGCAAACGACAGATGAACGTATGGCAGTTGCTGGTGGAAAATTGCACGGTTTATCTTATCTGGAGGTGCACAGAAATTTGCTTGGAAATTTCTCACGTCAGCAAAAAAAAAATGTTCAAATATGTGTGAAATCTTATGGGACTTAACTGCTCAGGTCATCAGTCCCTAAGCTTGCACACTACTTAACCTAAATTACCCTAAGGACAAACACACACTCCCATGCCCGAGGGAGGACTCGAACCTCCGCCGGGACCAGACGCACACTCCATGACTGCAGCGACTAAGACCGCTTTTTTTCCACCCCTTTTTTTATTTACTTTTTTTCCTCCATCAACTTTTTTTATCCATCCTTTTCTTCCAGCAATCTAATTTTTATTAACCACTTTTATTTTCTCTCGGTCAGAGCGTGGTACACGCCGCACTAGCAGTGGGGTCTGTTCACGGCACTGCCAGTGCGTCGAGGCCCAAACCCCTCCCACCCCTTTTTCATGTTCCCTGTTGGGTCATAGCACTAAGTGTGGAGAAATCGTAACACAATATTCCCATTCTCCGATGTAAGAAAGACAAAGAAACGTCTTCTCTGAGTAGAAAGTGAACACTGATAAAAAAAAAAGTTCCGGAAGCAAGGTAAAAGTAAAAAAAAAATAAGGAACCAAGTGACTTTTATTTTTCTTCTGTTCGTTCTCGTTCAAGGTGTTGTAGTGGTTTCACATATTTAACCAACACCCATTCTTTCAAAATTGATCTTCAGCATGTTGCCATAGTGCTTCTTGTGGTTGCGATACGTGCTGATTTTTGCATATTCACACTTCATGTAAACGCGGAATTCTATCTCGTTGTCCGACTCAAGTGTGTGGATGACATAACTAACATATTTTCCCAGTAACCAGCTAATGGCGTTGGTTTTTAATCTCGGGAAGTATGTCATGTCCGGTCTCAGGAGGAGCGACGGCGTTATATATTGCCTAGAGGATCTGGTGAGAAAGGCGATTTGTTGCCTGATCCAATTCCAGTTATGCACATTGCCACCACAGGTGAATCTGTGGCTGAGTGTATCCACCAGATTGCATTTTCCACAAAGGTGTGTCTGGTTTAAACCGATCCCATATAGTCTCTCGTTGGTGCTGATGGCATTATTAACTGATTTGTACCATGCGGAAATAGCGTCTGTAGATAGCCCGGCATAGTTGATGTTCCACCATACAGCTTTCCAGTCACAATTTGGGAATTTCGTTTCAATTATGTTTCTACCCTCATTTAACTTCCTTTCAAGTATGATGTCGCGCGCTGTGTTGCTTCTGATTTCGTCACTAAGATAACGTGCTTCGAAGAAAATGTTCCTCACATACTACAGACGGGCATTAATCCTTCGCACATCAATCGGTGCTTGCAGGCTATGGGGTGTCACAGCCTCAAAGAGCTTTGCGGTTATACATTGTGGAAGTTCTCTGAGTATATGGAAAGTCCGTTTGAGGAACAGAGCAGACGCTTTATTGCGAATATCCACCAAACCGAGGCCCCCGTTTCTGACATCCAGTATAACCGTAGTCGCACCAACCCTGAATATGTCTCCTCGCCATAAATAATTGGTAACAGTGGACATGATCCCTTTCGCTACTAGTTTAGGGATTGGAAATACCTGCGCAGTGAAATACGCTTTAGACAAAACGCAGGAGTTGATGAATCTGACTTTTTGCACCAGGTCCATAGTTCGATGGATGTTCTCCATTACAGCACCATGAACTTACCTCCTAGTTGCCGTCCAGTTAAAAGCAGCCATCCTCATCGGACATGCCATTAAGGCTATTCCCAAAGTTTTATGTTTGTTGTCTTGTTTTGCCCATGCCAGTCGAAGGTGATCTAGGCCCCGTAGATTCAATATTTGACTTTTGTTTTCATTTCCTGTCGCTCCCGACGCTAGACAATACCTTTGGATTTCTCTTTCCAGTGTAACTGTCTCCTCCTTATTCCTTATTACAACGCCCACGTCATCAGCATAGGCTCGTATGACAGTTTTCTCACCACTCAATGTTATGCCTGTTAATCTTGCGTGGACAGTGCGGAGGAAGGGCTCTAAAGATGAAACATCCCCTTACAATAATTATACATGACTGTCCTTAAACTGACACACAATATTTTTAGCGCAACGCTATCTGACTTTCAAAAATCCCTACAAACAAATGGCCCTGACTAACATTAACCTATACGTTTCACAAATCACTTACCTCACAAAAATCTTGGTTACTCGAACTACTGCAATACAACGAGCGCCACTACTGCTAGCTAAATAAAAGATTTAAACTACGGAAGGCACTAACTACTGATAGGCATAGTTAGCAAATGAAAGATTTTGATAGAGAACAAACAATGTATTTACCTTAATAGTCATCAAAAGTCATAATATATACAGCAGTTCATGACATCTATTTTTACAAATTTCAAAACTCCGCCATTTCTCTCCCCACATCCACCACTGCTGGCGGCTCACCTCCAACTGCGAAAGGCTACGCGCTGTTCACATCCAGCTGCCGCTGCCCAACACTACAATGGCAGACAACAATGCAAACTAGCCACAGACTGCACACAGCACAGCCAGTGATTTTCACACAGAGCGCTATGTAACGTTGCCGATAAGAAAACATAAACAGCCTACTTACAAAGATACGGAAAATAAAAACATTGATAAGGGACTGCCCTGTGGAACCCCTCGCCTTATCTGTATGGGTTTAGATGTTTGGCCACTGATTGCTATTTTCGCATTTATACCTGTTGCAATATTCCTTAGCATGTTCACAATCTGGGGGTGGAAAGCCATTCTTGACAGCGTCGCAAAGAGGTATCTATGACTAACGCGGTCAAAAGCTTTGTTGAAATCTATAAAGATTAACGCACATTTTATACTTGTCACTGAGGTAATTGCAATGACGTATCTGTATGCAGATAGACTTTCGAATATCGTTCTGGTCGGAGAACAAGATTGGTGATGACTCAATATTTAGTTGGAAAAGGCAGAGAGTCTTTTGTTGATAATACGCGAAATTATTTTGTAATCAGAATTTAGTAGCGAAAGAGGCCGAAAATTGTTTAAGTTGGTTTTGCCTTTACTCTTAGGAATCAGTACTATTTTACTTTCCTTAAACTCTGCAGGGACGGGTTTTCCGTTCAGGACCTCATTTGCCATGAAAGTGATCTTGTCCCCAATTATAGACCAGTAGCGGGCATAAAACTCCACAGGGAGGCCATCAAGTCCCGGAGATTTGTTGAGAGGTGAGTTACGCACTGCCTCATGCACTTCATCTTTAGTAATAGGTGACAGGATGTCAGCGTTGTCTGTTCCCAACAATTGTTGACCTAAAATAGTGAGAAAGTCCTCGAGAGCTGCATCTTCCACTGTGGTAGGGGCATATAAGGTTTCATAGTACCTGTGGACTTCGTCCAGTATTTGTTTCTGGCATGTGAGCCTCGTACCAGTATGCGTCTGGACTTCATCAATTAAAGCTAGACGTCTGTTTTTAGCATGCCGCACCAAGAGATACAGAGAAGCTGTTTCATCTGCTACGACTGATGTGGCTTTCGATTTAATTTTGAGTCCCTCCATCTGTTGCCGTTTAATGCTTAATAACTTGGCTCTTATTTTTTTGATATCATTTAGACGAATTACGTCATCATGGGCTTGTTGATATAAGTCTCTTAAAACTTTATAATAAAACTCCATTGTATTCCTCAACTCCCTGTGCCTCGCTGCACTGTACTGCATGACAAACTTTCCGCAGCCTTGGTTTAGCCCTCCTTGTCCACCAGTCAATGACTGTTGGGTGCTTGTCTACTGTGCGGAGGAACATAGTCCACGCAAACCTTATGTCCTGTTCCAGTTCTTCGTCAGTTAAAACAGAGATATTTAAGTTCCATTGGCCTCTGAATCGACGGGTTGGCTGTACACTTAGATCAAAGCAAGTTAAAAGTGTACTGTGATCGCTAAAATACACGGGAATAGTCTCAACGTTTAATAAATAATTTTGCAAATTTTGTGACACGTAAATTCTATCTAGTCTGCTGCGGGAGTGGCTGGTTATATACGTGAACCCGACTGACGTTGGGTGCTGAAGTTCGCACACATCCTTAAGGTGTAGATCACTTACTAACTTTTTTAACTGTGGCGAGTAGTTGAAGTTGGGTTGTTGATCTTTCTGGTTTAAAACACAGTTAAAATCTCCACCTAGTATAAGAGAACACGGATTTTTCCTCAATAAATAAATCAGTTCATCTTGAAAAAACTTCGCACGATCCAATTTGTGGGAAGTTCCTGATGGGGCGTAAAGGTTAAGCACTGTCACATCGAAAATTTTTATGCCTATGGCTCTTCCTGATTCTAGTCGTTCGATTTCAGTCACCGGAATGCCTTCCCTTATAAGAATGGCTGTACCGATATTGGCTTCCGTAGAAACATTAACAATTTCAAAAAAGCCTGGGATCCCAAATTCCGTTATCGCAACTTCTTGTAGCAACGCGATATCTGTTCCGGACTGGTACAAGAATTCTTTTAGTGCTGCCAATTTCAAGGGTGACTGTATTTTATTAATGTTAATAGTAGTAATGCTATAAGCTTGCAGCACAGACATACCGGAAGAAGCTATATGGGATGAGGTTCGGTATGATTATAGCAGCAAACGTGCTTCCCTACAAGGCACGATCTTTACAAGCTGTGTGCCCATTACATGTACTAACTTCGTAGAAAAATTTGCACTGCTTTTAAACAAAGAGCTTGAGAAGAAAAGTATCCTGAAATCCTGACAATGCATTGCTATAAGTCACTGTGGCCATTCTCTTTCTCCTCGTCAGTGTTGGCCCTGATGACTTCATGTTTAATATTCTTTTTCTTGATGTATTTCTTCTCTGGTGTGGCTTTCGCTTGATGACGCGTGACAGCAAGACCCGGTGTCGGTCGCAGCCGCCGGCGGTGGCTGAATGGGGCAACGGCCGTGGCTTCCGAGTCGTCAATGTTTGGTTCCGGCGTGGTGTCTGTTGTGTTGTCTTGCTGTCGAGGCGGTGATGCTTGTTTATTTCCTCCTTCGGCGCGGCGTTGCGCTTCGGAGTCAGCAGGTTGTTTACTTGGTACTTCCTCGTACGGTTCGCACTGTATGGGTTGTGCACTTGATGCGGTTATTTCAGTCGTGACCTCAGGCTCAGGGTCACATTTCCGTGAAAAGTCACTACCCGCTGCGTCACTATCTGTTCATGGCGGTGTAAAGGCCGGTTCCCACTAGAGCGCGGCAGCGCGTCGTGCGGCAACGGCAGCGGCAAGCGTTTTCCGCTTTGACGCGACGGCTCGCGGAATTGGCGTTCCCATCTGGAAGCGGCAGACGCTAGCGGTAGCCTCATTCCCGCTCAGGCTGCGGAGGTGAGCTGATCGCTGCATGTTAGCGCTAGCTCCCCAGCATGTATGGACGACGCGGAAAGGGAGGCAAAGCTGCTGCCCTGCTGCAATTGCTGAGCCTCGTGCTCGGCGCATCAGAAGACGGGGAACGCAAGAAGACGGCGGAGCGGAAGGAGCAGTGCTATCGCTTCCAAAAACGTGGCCATGTTGCCAAGTACTGCCGTAATGCAGTGGCGTGCCTTCGCTGTGCGCAAGCACACGATTCGCGCCACTGCGCCAAGAAAGACGCCACACGCTGCTGCGCCAATTGTGGCGGCCCTCATGCGGCGAATTACCGCGGGTGCAGCTATATCAAGAACTGGAGTCGCGGCGACAAAGCTAGATGGAGACACAAGACCTCCAAGAACTTGGATACAGCCGAGGCCGTTGCGTCCTCGCCACCCCCCGCCTCTGGCGGATCCGTGGTGGCCGATGACGTGGCTGTACCACCAGACGCAGTCAGCGAGGTGTGCGCCAGGGTCCGCGCCGCCGCCGATGAAGAAATTGCTGCCCTCAAAGCCGCAATGGCGGAAGAGAGGGCAACACTCCAAGCCGAACTAGCCGAGGCTCGGCTGCTGGTGCACAGTCTCCGTGATGCATTGGCCAGCCAGCCCCACACAGCACAGAAGAAGGATGCTGACACGCAGACTGCCGCCCCCGTGGAACCTGTAGTAATACAGGAAGCCACAAGTGTGGGAACACAAGACGCAGCCGCACAGACAATCATCGCGGCGAAGAACATGGCAACCCAAGTCATCATCGAGGAGGCTCCTTGCCCCCTCTCAAAGACGCAGTTGCAGAAGGTAGTGTCCATTCACTTGGATACTCTCAGGTCCTACAACGCCCGCCCTCCTCTCACGCCTGTTCAGTGGGAAGCTCTCTTCGTCTCAATAGAAAAACAAGAACAAGAAGAAGAGAACGCAAGCCAACAACAAGAGGCGAGGACCGCCGAAGACGCTGAAGCTGCCAACTGGGAGGATGTGACACATCCTAAAGTGTCATTTGCAGACACATACCACAACAAGAAAAAGAAGAAGGACAAGAAGAGGTACCCAGACGCCAGGAGGACTTAGAAGACTCTCCTCCTCACTGCGCCCGACATCCATCATCCATCACCATCATCATCTAATATCCGCTCTGTCAGTCGCTGACTGACAGTCCCCGGCGTCGACAGGGCCAGTCAAGTAAAGGCCCCTAGCCGACGCATACTTGTCAATTCACGTGACCTATCGCCTGTCTCTGACCGGCAATCATATGTACCTAAACGTGCACAACCGTCCCAGTTATTCCCAAACGTCCCAGTAACTTCAACCCATCTAAGTGGAGTAAATGTCTAACGACAATAAACTCCCCCTTAACATCCTCAAGAAGAGTAATTCAAGTGCAAAGCAGCAGCAGCGGTAGCCAATGACGGACAGCTACTGAGGTACGGGTCGGGACCCACTGAAACTCCCGGTACGTTTGAAAAACTACACTCCTGGAAATTGAAATAAGAACACCGTGAATTCATTGTCCCAGGAAGGGGAAACTTTATTGACACATTCCTGGGGTCAGATACATCACATGATCACACTGACAGAACCACAGGCACATAGACACAGGCAACAGAGCATGCACAATGTCGGCACTAGTACAGTGTATATCCACCTTTCGCAGCAATGCAGGCTGCTATTCTCCCATGGAGACGATCGTAGAGATGCTGGATGTAGTCCTGTGGAACGGCTTGCCATGCCATTTCCACCTGGCGCCTCAGTTGGACCAGCGTTCGTGCTGGACGTGCAGACCGCGTGAGACGACGCTTCATCCAGTCCCAAACATGCTCAATGGGGGACAGATCCGGAGATCTTGCTGGCCAGGGTAGTTGACTTACACCTTCTAGAGCACGTTGGGTGGCACGGGATACATGCGGACGTGCATTGTCCTGTTGGAACAGCAAGTTCCCTTGCCGGTCTAGGAATGGTAGAACGATGGGTTCTATGACGGTTTGGATGTACCGTGCACTATTCAGTGTCCCCTCGACGATCACCAGTGGTGTACGGCCAGTGTAGGAGATCGCTCCCCACACCATGATGCCGGGTGTTGGCCCTGTGTGCCTCGGTCGTATGCAGTCCTGATTGTGGCGCTCACCTGCACGGCGCCAAACACGCATACGACCATCATTGGCACCAAGGCAGAAGCGACTCTCATCGCTGAAGACGACACGTCTCCATTCGTCCCTCCATTCACGCCTGTCGCGACACCACTGGAGGCGGGCTGCACGATGTTGGGGCGTGAGCGGAAGACGGCCTAACGGTGTGCGGGACCGTAGCCCAGCTTCATGGAGACGGTTGCGAATGGTCCTCGCCGATACCCCAGGAGCAACAGTGTCCCTAATTTGCTGGGAAGTGGCGGTGCGGTCCCCTAAGGCACTGCGTAGGCTCCTACGGTCTTGGCGTGCATCCGTGCGTCGCTGCGGTCCGGTCCCAGGTCGACGGGCACGTGCACCTTCCGCCGACCACTGGCGACAACATCGATGTACTGTGGAGACCTCACGCCCCGCATGTTGAGCAATTCGGCGGTACGTCCATCCGGCCTCCCGCATGCCCACTATACGCCCTCGCTCAGAGTCCGTCAACTGCACATACGGTTCACGTCCACGCTGTCGCGGCATGCTACCAGTGTTAAAGACTGCGATGGAGCTCCGTATGCCACGGCAAACTGGCTGACACTGACGGCGGCGGTTCACAAATGCTGCGCAGCTACCGCCATTCGACGGCCAACACCGCGGTTCCTGGTGTGTCCGCTGTGCTGTGCGTGTGATCATTGCTTGTACAGCCCTCTCGCAGTGTCCGGAGCAAGTATGGTGGGTCTGACACACCGGTGTCAATGTGTTCTTTTTTCCATTTCCAGGAGTGTATATCTTACACCTACATGGAGGAAAGACGAAGTTGGGTGAAGACATACCAATTTTTCATTTTCTGTACAATGTACTCTTTCACATATTCCATTATGCATGTTTTCTCATTTCACCATAAACAGATTTCATGACTACCGTTCATCATTGTTCACTATCTAGCACATTGCTTAAGAATCATGAAAGAATAATACATATTTGAAACAAAGTTTTCGAAACCAGATTTTAAATTATAAGACATTTCCCGGTGCAGACGCAAACCTACAATACTTTATTAGTTACGAGCTGCAGTTTACAACTAAAGAGACAGTAAACGGCAGCAAATTAAGGAAATGGAACTTGAATAAGTCAAGACCCACAGTTTTTCGATAATCTTAAAGTTAGCGTAATGCAACGACTGACTGAAACAGAGGAAGGAATCCGCTAGAATAAGAATGGATATCTTTGAGAGAAGAAGTGGTGAATGCAGCAGAGTATGAGAACAGGAAGAAGGTACAGTAGAAATCGTCAGATAAAACGTAAAATATTAAATCTGACAAGAGGGAAAAATATAAAAATGCAGCAAATAAAGTAGGCCATTGGAAATAGAAATGTCTAAACATGACGTTGACAGAAAGTCCAAAATTGCAACGTGATTTTGCACTTGGAAAACATAAGTGAGTGAAAATGAGAAAGAACAAAGAAAACTTTGCTCAAAGGAGAAGCAACTGTCAAGAACTCATTTGGCAAGCCAGAACTAAGCAAATAAGAGAAGGCTAGATAGTGGAAGGAATATGTAGACAGGAGAGGGGGAGGGGTTGTACAAACTAACATAAGTACAATGTTAGATTCCTGTGAGATCTCTGAACACGCAAGGCAATACTGATCCTACCACTTAACTAAGTAGACACACTGAAGAACAGCGAAACTGTGTTTATAGCATTTGCATGTTTAGAGAAAGGTTTTGACAATCTTAATTAAAACATTCTTTGAAGCTCTGGAGATGTCATCGATAAAACACTGGGACACAAGATTATCTACAACTTGTACAGAAACCAAACTGCATTTCTAAGACTTCAATGACTTGAAAGGGAAGCAGTAATTGAGAAGGCAGAAGTAGAGAGGATATAAAATGGAGACTGTGAATAGCAAGAAAAGCGTTCTGAAAAAGAAAATTTGTTCACAGGGAATATGAATTGTAATGATTGGGTACCATTTTATGAAGGTATTTGTGTGGAGTGCAGCCTTGTAAGTGAAACGTGGGCGATGGACAGTTCTGTGGAAGAGACAATGGACGCTTTCAAAACGTGGCGATCAATAAGAATGCTGAAGATTAGATATGAGGATCGTGTAACTAAAGAAGAGGTACGGAATTAAATAGAGTAGGAAGAGGAAATTACGGCACAACTTTGACTACAAGAGGGGTAAGTTGACAGGACATATTATGAGGCGTCAAAGAGTGAGGACAAAGGGGTTGGGTGATAGTATTCTGATAATAATCATTTGTTCAAACGCTATTCTACTATTTTATCTGTTAATGTAAGCAGTGAATTTAGTCTTCCATGCACTCCTCCACAAAAAATTTAAACCAAAACTGAAATCAGCTGAACACCAAACTTTTCAACTACTGTCTGACAACTACTGCATTCACTTTCAACTTTCTATAACTATCACTGGCTAGCCCCACACATATACAGATATAAGGAGAACAGAAATAAACAAACAATTTCAGCATATAATTCTTTAGGTTGGCAACATGTACATAAACAAACCAAACAGGAAGAGGCATGAGGTGAACACACTGTAGTTACGACTTCAAATCAGTGTTTTCGGTAAAATGTCTACAGCTAGTGACAGTAGAAAAAAGAGCGAACATGAAAATGTGCTTATGTTCCATAATCTAAGTTTTAGTTCAACCTCCAGCATGTGACCAGGTGAGGGGAAACGTATATGTCCGCCAAAAACTCAATTCACTGTAAGTAATCAGTTATGCATTTAAAACAAAACTGAATCATTCTAGATTCTACCGAAAATGCCTTAAAGTAAAAGGCAAAACGCGTCTTGAACCAATAAAGTACACTCGATAAAGAAAAAAAAAAACGTTTGTTACTTACCAAAGGAAATAATCAATAGCTGTAGATACTTAGCAAATTACGTCTTATGACATACCAGCAAATTAGTTTCTGTTTAACTTCTCATTCCACATGCTATTAAATGCTGTTTAAAAAAAATCATCTATCCCTTCTGAAAAACTGTAGTTTCATATCTCGGTAGATAAACAGATTTTGGATATTTATCATGCGACGAAATACATGACTTTTTACAAGTTATCGTTTGCAAAAAAACGCTTTTAGATTTCTTGAACCGTTTACGAAATTTGCAGTTGATACAACCACATGGTTTACAACGAGCAGGTCGAAGTATCGGTCGCGTCGCGAGCGACCCGCGCGCGGTCACCACACAGTCCTTCCGCCGACGTATCATTCAATATCTCGAGAACGGCGATAGCTATCGTTCTGCTCTCAGCTTTAAAAGCAATTTCGATATGTTGACTAAATTTCATACACAATGATGTATTACCTAAAATGAACTGTACGCAAAGTCCACGCAATGCGTTTTTACCTCTGCACACTCATTAAAATTTCGTGTAAAGGTTTACGTAAAAGCGATATAGCAAGTAACCACGACGAATATCGAAAAGAAATTCGGCCCTTTATCGAGAGAAGATATCAGGCTGTAACATGCCCAAGAATCAATTTTTTCTACCGAATAGTTTCGTTGGAATCGGATGATAAGTATTTCATAGCTGCCGCTTCGTCCGCGCCAGCGGTTCGGCGAAAGTTCTTGTGGCCCGGGGTTGCGTACCTGACGTCACGCTCAGCACGGTCTGTGATTGGCGGCGCGCACCTGGGTCGCGTCACGCGGCAGCGGAAGCGGTTCGACATGGTCAAACCGCGACGCAGAGCCCGCCGCGCCGTGCCACTGACGCCGTTTCCATGGCAACCACGCCGCTGACGCGCGGTTTTGACGCGCGGCAGCCCTAGTGGGAACCGGCCGTAAGTCCTTGTGCGGAAGTGGGAGCCACATCGACCTTTATTCCATCTCCTTTGTCCACTTCCAACAGATCTTCAGGACTGGGCTTCGGCCTCCTGGCAACGGGTGTTTCACAGGAAGAGTCCTCATCAACATTTTTTTCAGTTTCCTCTAGAGGACGCTTTTTTGTGGGAATCTCGCTGTCACGGGACGGAATTTCAGCAGTTAATGCAGGTTTTAAAGACGGAAAGTCATTAACATTAAGTGCAACATTTTCAGAGGTAGTAACAGGATCCACGACCGCCGCCGGCTCTGTTGTATTACTGGCTGGCAACAAATCGTTGAGTGTTAACTTCCGGCGTTGCGTAAGGTTATTTGTTAGCACAAATACACGGCGAGGGCAGTCCTGATGGAGGTGACCAGACTCGTTACATCCATGACATGTAGGGGTTTGCCCTGAGTACATAACATGCGTCTTATGCCCGTCAACAAAGATGTGGGAGGGAATGTTTGCTTTCACTTCCATCTCCATGGAGCGAATGCCGTTAAAGCACTGCAGCTTGAAATGTGAAGCCCACCTTTCGTTGACTATTTGCCTGACAACCCCATACTTTGAAAGGACATCTTTAATTTTCGAATTGTCTACTTCTATGGGAATATTCAAAACCCTAACATTCCTAATTACAGACTCGGAATTCCGGAGTTTCACAGTACTTTTAGTACCATCACGGTGTATAAATTGCGTTTCATAACCATATTTTGCCAGAAAGCGGTCCACACTCACGGAATCGTTAAACTTTATAAAAATGCAGTATTCATCAGAGTCCAGCTGCATGGTATGAACAGATTCAGAATGAAGGCCAATTACCTCGGTAATCCAGTCGTGTATTTCAAGTGCAGAGGGCTGTACTCGACGGGTGTACTTGTCGAAGGTGAAAATCACGGTGTTTTTTCTCACGGAGTTTGCTATGGTGTTCTGCAGCGAAGAAATCTCGGACAACGCCGAAATCCCAACGGCACTTCGTAGAAAGATGACACGAAAGAAGACCAAATGCTCAATTGATAACGCTTAATTCACGTGCAAAACGTCAATAAACGAGCACAAAACACGAAAACACTGGCGTAAACACTGAACGTTCACAGAGCAAACTTGAGGAGCGTGCGACCGCTGCGGCAGCTAAAGCCGGACGTCGGCTAATCCCCCGCGGCTCACGTCAGCACCAACAAAAGGAAACACGCAGTTACTTGACAATAAATTCCAAGGCAATAAATTCCAAGGCAGTGGAAACGTTGCTGATGAATAAAGCTCCGGGAAAGTAGTCCGAATCATTACCTCTTTTAACCCTTAACTGGCCCTGGTTGGCTTTAATAGGGACACAGGGAACGATACCGCACAATAAACTCTGTTTCGGTGCGGGCAGCAGTGGGCTTCACCAATGTTGTTTGTGATTGCTTGATAAAATCAAATAAAACCTTTAATTGCCCAGGTATAATGTCACTCACGAAACTACCTGTGATCTGCGAGACTTCAAAAAGTAGTTATTACACAGAAATTAAATAAATGCCGTGCAACGTAGGGTCCTATTGATATTTTTATTAAAACCTCCAGATACATATAACATGAATCATAACAATGAAACTTCGAAAACATAGTTAACTGAATAACTGAAAATAATAATCATAAGTGACAAAAACTGAGAATTTGTTTCGTACATATGTAAAAAAACAAATGGTCTATGCTTTTTATTCTTCACTAGCGAACCTGGCAATGCCCCTCAAGTACCAAATATATGTGGGAATTGCATATACATCCTAAATACCTTCCCCCTCCGCTCTCTCTCTGCCCATGTTCTCACCCTACTTCACTCTAAAATTATGTTTTTTGGTATCAAAACATGTGACAGTTGAACTGTTAAATGAACGCAATTTTCTTTTATTTTCTTTTTCATCCCACAAATACAATTACCATCCATAATTACGAGCACAACAACAACAACAACAACAAAATCAACCAAATCGGTCGAGTCGTATTCGGGTGATGATCTTTCACAATCGATTTCAGTTTCCGACTTTTCTGGTGGATTTTCCAAAAATTTTCTTTCATGCTAGCTTTGTCCTGACAATTACGAAGACAACAAAGACAAAACTCAACCAAATACGTCGAGCCGTTCTTAACTGATGATATTTTATTAACGCTGCAATTGATGTTAATTTCCGACTATTCCATTGTAACTTCCTGGCAGATTAAAACTGTGTGCCCGACCGAGACTCGAACTCGGGACCTTTGCCTTTCGCGGGCATTGTATTTTCCAAACATTTTCTTTCATACAAGCCTTGTTCTGACAATAACGAACCCAACAAACAAGTCAACCAAATCGATCAACCCGTTCGCAGGTGACAGTCTTTCATACATATGGCAACTGATTTTTATTTATGTAGATTCACAGTAACTGTCGGTTTCGAACAAATTTATGCAGTTCAAATACAATCTGAGAATAAATATAGGGGATAGGCAAACCAATGTGAACATCTGTACTTACTTGGGAATAGTTTATTAGTAATGGGTTGGACTCCCATTTGCCCGTAATACAGCTGCTACTCTTCTTGGAATACTAGCATATAATACTGGCATATAGTCTCCAGTGGAATGTTATGCCTCTCTTCTATCATAACCTCTACTAATTCCTTTAGTGACGAGGGAGGCGAAAAACTGCTCCGGAGTCTGCACTCCAATACTGCCCACAAGGGTTCGAGAATGTTCGAGTCCGAGGACCGTGCTAGCCAGGGAAGACGTTGCAGTTCAGTAGAATGCATCTCATACGACGATTGGACTGTCCTGTCTGTGTGAATGGGTGCATTATCGTCCTGAAATATATCATCGTTGTTGGGGAACTACATTTAAAGCATGGGGTGCACCTGCTCACCCACACAATCGGTGGCTGTAACACGATCTTTGAGAATAATGGTGGGACGAGCAGAATACCATGATATGGCTACCCACACCATCACACTTCCGTCTCTATGCTCCGCCGTTGAAATCAAGCACTCAGGATTGTAGGCTTCTTTGGTTGTTATCCAGATGTAAACCCAGCCCGATGTTGGAATTACGAAATCGTTGACTCGTCGGACCATATGACGTGTTTCCACAGATCAGCCGTCCAGGATTTATGCTCCTGACACCGTGTTTTACGCTTCTTTGCTTTGGATGTCGTCACTAATCGTTTCGGTATAGCAGCTCGTCCATGAATAGCAGTTTTGTGTTGTATTGACACAATTCGTGTTAGCGTACGACGATGTCTGTCATCTAGTTTTGATTTGCGTCCACTATTACGTTTACACAATGATGTATTTCCATGTTTTATGTAGGCTGTCATTACTGTTGCTCTTGACACATTCAATAACTTGTCTGTCTCGGCTACTGATGCTCCAGCTAATCGGGCCCCCACAATCTGTCATTTTTCGAACTCTGTTTGATCATCCATTGCTCGTCGCCCTGAGCCTCTCAATGCAAATACGAAGTGTGCACTATTCCTAAACAACCTGCACTGATGCCTAGTCCGTACTGAACACGCACAGTCCAGCGCGACACGTGCCTTACCTGCGTTGTTGACCTCCAAACACAACCTTCCCATTACTACCACTGTTCACACTAGTTTGCATATCCCCTGTACCTTTATTCAACAAAAATGCAAACAACTGCGACTATGACTGCACTGTGGTCTTTGGCCATTTTTTGCAGAATCACTGACACTGCTATACCGCGCACATTTTGCATCCATGGAATCAACACCAGCCTCGATTTCATTGTAGTAGGCAATGATTTCTGGTTTACTACTTTCACCGTCAGTGCCCCTAGAATCACGCATGGAAGATACCAACGCTACTGCTTTATTCTTCTTCGGTACATGGGAAATCAGCGTCTTGTTATAAGTGAATCTATAGAGCTCTGAATCCACTTATCTAGTTTTATGTCGTAGACACTAATGTGGTTTCTCCTTCTTGTTTTTCTTGGCAATACCCACAAATGTCAGACCTCTTACCATCAGTATTTTCACCAGTTCAGTGGAATCAGATCATTTACCAGCTGGAATTCCGAAGATGATTTGTCAGCCGTTATATAAGTAAGCATTGTGAAGATAACCATGCCTTGCATCAACCAGGCACATGATCGTAATTCCATATTTGGCTGGCTTCTTAGGGAAATACATTTTAAATCTGCATCCTGCAGGCAAATCTATCAATATTTCGTCCCCAGTAGCACAGCCCCTATAATGGACAGTTCTATAAACTGAGAAAAGAGACCTGCAGTCGAAGCTGACGGAGATATTTTTTTCCTCTCTTCTCTGTAACATGGTTTGTCAAATCTGAGTCACGCCAGTAGAAATACAAATCTGTTCTTGGATGATGCCCACCAGGATATATCTCTGCCGTTTCCATCTGTAGTAGACAGAAGCCCAAATCTTCATGATTAGATTTGAACACTGCAGTATACAGGAGAAGACCAGCGAAAGCCTTAATTTCTACTAAATCGGCCGGCCGTGGTGGCCGAGCGGTTCTAGGCGCTACAGTCTGGAACCGCGCGACCCCTACGGTCGCAGGTTCGAAACCTGCCTCGGGCATGGATGTGTGTGATGTCCTTAGGTTAGTTAGGTTTAAGTAGCTCTAAGTTCTAGCGGACTGATGACCTCAGAAGTTAACTCCCATACTGATCAGAGCCATTTGAACCATTTTTTTCTACTAAATCGGTTTTCTGGTAATAGTAAATATCCTTGTATTTCTGTCTTTCAGTTTTAATTTTTATATTTGTCCTTTCTACTGCATCTTGGAACAGGGAATCTGCAAGGAGAAAATTCCATCCTTGCTTGGAATAGCTTCAACTCTCATCGTGCTTGGTGACGTAAACCAGGAAACTACACAATAATCAGTTGCATTGTTCTAGATGAAGGAGCGCCTCTTTTAGCTGACCACTTGAATCGACGTTTCCCATACAAGTTTCTTGCGATTCCACTGGGTTCACATACCTCATCAATGTAAGTTTGCCAGACCTCTTCATTATGTTCTCTCTCATCACCTCATGTCTCCAGTTCAGATGCCGAATCATGATTAGTGTCTATTACAAATTTTTCATCACAGTCACTTAATTCTTCCTTTAACCACTGCAATACTGAAAGATCAAAATCTGGATCATCCAGCTTAATCCCTCGGTAAGGACCGGCCGCCGATGACATAGCTGCTACCCAGGTGTCGTCTCTTAGACCGCGCAAAAAAAACAGTCGCAAGCCACAAAGTTACATCCAATATGAAAACAGCAACGAAATAAACGCAGTCACTAGTCGACAACAATGAAGGACTACGTGTCCGCGCAGCTATGTAGCTCGGTTACCTTAAAACAAAGAGAACTACGAACCTATGATGTTTGATAGACCATACCTGGGGAATTGAGGATTAAGCAAAGGGTTTAACGAGCCAAAATCAAAGATAGTGAAACTTTTAGAATTTGCGCTAAATAAAATGGCGTATCACATCCAGTGCTTCACAAATTAGGACAACGGTGATCACGCAGGGCAGCAAGCTGCGTGTAGCTGCACAAGAAGAACACCTTATGAGCAAGTGCAAGTCAACAAACGTAACTGCTGCATATGGAGCTACGATCCACCTCACGCTACCACTGAGTCGCGAAGAGACACATCAAAATTAATAAGTAGCTTTGATTCAAAAAGGCTACAGTATCTGAACTCTTTATTTCTACAGAAAAACAACTGCAGGACACATTTATCTTGACATGCTAGAGTAGTTTCCTGGCACCACATGTCAATTAGATGGCATTGCTGACATTCCAACGGGATGGAGCATACCATCATTTTACTCTTAGAAGAAGGGAGTACCGATACCTAAACCGAAGATTAGCCAACAGATGAATAGGTGTAGGTTCAGCAAGACTGTAGCGATCGCGTTCACCTGATTTGACACCCTTGGGTATCTTTACTTGGCGGTAAATAAAGTCAAAAGTGTTCAAAACAAAGGCAAGGAATTTACGTGATCTAAGAGCTCGAATCCGGGATGTAGTGTCGGCTGTTTGACAACATAAGCTTTAGAATGTGTTCAGTTCAACTCTAACGGACGGAATCCATGTTAAAATGCTTTGAAAATGTATACATAGATTGACAATAACATAGTTTCATCTAAATGCATCAATTATTTCTTAGCAATGTATCGATACTTTATCACCAACTTGTATAGTAAAGGACTGGCAAAACTACATACGCTGAGGAAACGACAGAGCTTGTATATGATGCAGTAGCAGAGTGTAGTCTGATATTCCATGAACTGTTTGACGCCATGCAAAGACGCATAGAAATTATGAATACGGAAGAAAACAGTGATTTGGGAGACAGCACTAAATTACTCTTCAAGGATAAACCTCGATTCATAAGGGAACTAGTGCTTTCAGCTTGTAAGAGAAATGGTTCGTTCATATGACGGAAGACAGCGGCAACAGAAGTAAGAACGAACCTAGTAACACAGCAGAAAACAAAACGTCCCTTATGATGGGAGTGAACAGGGTCGGTTGAAGAACATTTCGCCAGACAAACGACTTACCATTTGACTCTGTCCACCACCTCTCCCTCCTCCCACCACCGTTTTCCTCCGTACACTTTCACCTATGTAAGTTTTCGCTTCTAATTGTGATGAACACTGTACACAAATCTTGCACTCGTTGTCAGCTTGGCGTCCAAAGCGGCCGTTACTAATTGTGAACCATTGCGTTTCCACTGCAGGTCTTGTGAGTTTCGAGTACAGTATTCCTACAGCCATGACCAATTGGACTGGTACCAAGCGAATAAGTACAGCTTAGGCTGCACAAATATGGTGTTGCACGTAGCACTAGAAAATCTCTGCACTTATTTGTAACCTGGCAACCTATAATTTTGAAACGTATTTACAGCATTTCGTATATCAAACAAACATGATTTCTGTGGAGACCAAGATACTTCCTTGCACTGATGTATCCAGCTAACAAATAGTTTTATGTTCAGGTTGCCATTTTTTGTTCTGTTTATAACTGATAATATTTCTCCTGTTGCAATTACGGCGGAATTTCTGTACCGACCACAATATTTTCTCATTTTCTGTTATTCGTGCTTACTATTTGCTAAACTTGTCGCATATTGTTCATTTCTAATAGCACCACCTTCCTTTCTCCAATGCATTTATACTGAGTATTTTCGCCCTGAAACATAATCGCACAGTCAGTTCTCCGCTTTAGTGACAGAGAGCAGAAACCACTGGTGTATGTCTCGGCTATAGGAAGCCTGTGGTACGCGAGTTGATTTCAGAACCATGGTCCTCACTTACAACACTGTTAAAGAGTATAATAACTTAATTATCAAAAATGAACCTGAATGAGATTTTCACTCTGCAGCGGAGTGTGCGCTGATATGAAACTTCCTGGCTGATTAAAACTGTGTGCCGGACCGAGATTCTAACTCAGGACCGTTGCCTTTCGCGGGCAAGGAAGTTTCATATCAGCGCACACTCCGCTGCAGATTGAAAATCTCATTCTGGAAACATCCCCCAGGCTGTCGCTAAGCCATATCTCCGCAATATCCTTTCTTTCGGGAGTTCTAGTTCTGCAAGGTTCGCAGGAGAGCTTCTGGAAAGTTTGGAAGGTAGGAGACTAGGTATTGGCAGAAGTAAAGCTGTGAGGACGGGGCGCTAGTCGTGCTTGGATAGGTCACATGGTAGAACACTTTTCTGCGAAAGGCAAAGGTCCCGAGTTCGAGTCTCGGTCCGGCACACAGTTTTAATCTGCCAGGAAGTTTAAAAAATGAACCTGTTGTTTCTAGGTACTTACGAAGCAAGTTTGAGCAGTAGTAAGACCGCGAACAAGCATTTGGTTCAGATTCTCGTGTAGGCATCGAGGTTTAGTTTTTTCATAGCTTACTTAAATCGATAGAGGCTGATTCCTGGATAATTTGTTTGAAAAGGATAAGGCCGATTTATTCACTCATCCTCCTCCAATCCAAATTTCTCTGTCACTAACGACCTCGTAATCCACGAGATATTAAAAATCTGCGGATCTTTCCTTTTTTTTGGACGGTTTTTGGAAGGTTCATTTGAATAATTTATGTAGAGAAAGCAATCCTAGAACTTTTCCTTTGTTTGTATAAAGTCTGACAGAGACTGTTGTGAATGTCACTACGGATTACCTGTATTACTGTCAGAAAAAAATCCTTGACAAAATAATTTAAACATCTCATTATTTTGGTTCAAATAAAATTACTGAAATACAGCTAGGTACAGAATCTGTATGTATCATTTCACCACGAGAAAGAAAGAGAAACAGAAAAGCAGCTACGCTATTACGTAATATAATCTGTCAGCTGCACTAAGGCTGCAATCAAGTTGCACCACCTATTTAACACACTGTTTCATTACTTTTTCATATAAGAGGAAATCGTTCCAACAGCTCGTCTAAGCGTTAGCAAGCGAAATATTCGAGGATGAAACGAAACAGAAGCTTCAGCCCTGAACAGCTTGTGGAACAGTCACAGAACGCATGAGACTGTCTACTATGCACGTGGCGTATATATCGACTGCAACAGTTGCCCTGATAAGTGGACTCGATACCAGTGTTGCATGTACTGCTTGCGTAAACAACTTGTTAGGAAAGACAAGTCAGAGAACAATAACTTGGGAAAAACAGAAAAAAGTTGACATGCTTGTCGAATATGTTGTAACCTCTGAAATCCCACATTTAGATACCACGTTCGAATAACTGACGGTGTATTCCACTTGCGTCATACATGTGTAGTAGACAACTATATTTGTGAGAGTAGGACGTCAGTTGATTGTGTGACGCTGTGATTAGAATGAAATTAGAGGCCTCGGGAGGCACCTTTCCCAAATGAAATCGACATATTGTGAAGAAGATTTTCTCCTCTGTCATTAACGTAAATCGCTTCTGTGTTCATTTTTGCCTCATTTATGGCCTAGGTTTGTAATTTTGATGTAATATAAGCTTTTAGTGATTCTTTTCTTATACAAATCCTAAATTATACGGGATTTCCCATGAGGAATGGTCAATATTCGGTGATATGAGAGGAACGTTCAGTTGATTTCCGAGACAGAACGTTTTTAATGTACATTGTTATTTATTTTCTTCATTATTATTCAGTACATTGTCATGTTTACACATGTATAGCAGTTAGTAAACATTACAACGTGCGTTTTGCAAAATGCTTTTCTGCTTCGAATTTCTGAACTAATCTGCTTCTCGAAATAACGGTGAGCTATTGCAACAATAGAGAAGCAAATGTATTCTTGATAGTTAAGAGTTCATCTGGTTGTTTCAGGTTATTCCCGCAGTCTCCTTCTCCACGTACTGACAGTGTGATCTTCTTAAGCTCATCCAATTTTGACCATTACCATACTGTTCTGCCTTCCACAAAATTAATAATTTTTCCCGTAATTAAGACCATTGCTCTTCCCCATCCGTACACACACATCTGAGTCTCAGATTGGCAGCATCGCAGTACCTTGAATTCCCTGCCCCAAATTTCATCTTCTCCTCATTACTATTAAGAAAACGTCTACTTCCTACAAAATATATCTGTCTTTTCACTAATAACACTGTTCTACAAAAAAAAACCTTTTTTTCTATTTCTGATAAAAAAATATTGTGATCCTAGTTGTATTTTGAGTGCTGAATTGAAAACTGTTTTTGATTTCTTTCTGCCAGGGATAGTTTATGAGTAATTGCAATTTTATTTCTCTTTTCAGTTTCTGATATAGTGCAGCAAACGTGAGGTGAAATTCGACAAACAAATGTACATCTTTATGATGTTATAAGTTCATCACATTAATGGATGGTGGGATCTAACATATAACACAGTAACCTTTGTGTATACACTTTGAAGCATTTATTTGACATGAAAAATTACAGAAAACTGACAAAAAATGAGCCACTGCGTTGTAATGCACATCACTTTTTTCTCTTGTATTGTGAATCTTTCTTCTCTCGAATGTTATTCCAGCAATAATCTGCTAACATAGAAGGTACCCACTTCCCTTCATAGCGCCTTTCTATGGTAGAAATGTCTTTATGGAATCTTTCCCCATATACATCCAATACGTCACTACAACTCTCTGTGAAGTAGTCCAGATGAGAGTCCATCATATGTACCTTCAAAGACATATTGCACCCCAAATCCTGATATGCTTTGATCATATCCTTCGCCATGGCTTTGTAGTTAGTAGCTCTTCTTCTTCCGAGGATGTTTTCCGACACCATCTTGAAACGGTCCCAAGCGGTTTTTTCTTTATCAGTTAAACATGCTTTTAAAATTTGCATTTTTCTGCAGCTCCCTGATTTGTGGGCCCACAAATGCACCTTCATTTGTTTTTGCAGCTGAAAGACGGGGGAATTTGGTAGCTAGATATGCAAACCCACAGCCTGTTGGATCCATGGCCTTCGCCAATTGTTTCATCAGGCCAAGTTTGATGTGAAGCGGTGGAAGTAGTGTATATTCAGGAGCTACCAGACTTTCACGTTGTACATTCTTTTCGCCAACTTTCCATCTTCGCCTAGGCCATTTCTTTTTCATGTAGTGAGAATTTCGGTCTCGACTATCCCACTCGCAAAGAAAACAGCCATACTTTGTGTAGCCTTGTTGCATTCCCAGTACCATAGCAATTACCTTGAAATCTGCACATATTTTCCATTTGTGTTCATTGTATTTTAATGAATTTAGCATCATTTGTACGAATTCGTAATTCTCTTTTGTCAAACTAGCGTAAACTACTGGAACATAGGGTATTTTATGGAGCAAAACACCCTTCAGACTTGTTTTCGATGCATCTATGAAAAGTCTCCACTCCTATGAAATATAAGTGAAGTTCAGCACTTTTATCAGACCAGCAACGTCATTGCAAAATGTCAGTGCTTCGTCAGCTGAAAAATGAGAAATAAAGGCATGTTCTCTGTGCCTGAACACACTGATTTTATTACTTTGGTGCAGTAGATTATATTCTTGTAATCTTGAACCAAGCAGCTGCGCCTTTTGTTTACTTAGTCCTAGATCACGTACTAAGTCATTTAAATCTACCTGTGTTAACAAATGTGGCGATGACTCACTTGTGCAGTGTTATAAAGAATCATCATCTGTCATTTCTTCAGTACTACTTATTTCACTGTCATTCGGAATTTGACCTCGAGCTCTTGAAGGTACTGGAAGGTTGTCGGAATGCTGCACTGGCATTCTCGCTGAAGGCAGAACTGGGTAAACAATGTGCCTCAGCCACTTTTTGTTTGTAAAACCCTGAATTTTTGTTAGACAGAAATAACAATCATTAACATGGTCCTTAGGCTCCCTCCACACCATGAGAACAGCAAACAAAGCCACATTCTCTTTACCTTTCCACCACTGAATTAGTTTGCAGTAACATGTAGCACAACAGAAATGTGGTGCCCATTCTTTATCTTGGTCTCCTACCTCTGCTCCAAAGTAATGTTTGTATGCTTTCTTTATGACTGAAGAAATTTTCTTCCTATTTCTGGAAAAAGTGAACTTCCCACAGATGTAGCAGAAGCTGTCCGGCTTATATCGTCATCCACGACGACGTTGCATTTCTGCAAATTTAAAAATGCCACTTTGGTAATACACTTGTATTAAATTAATAGTAGGGAACTAGAGGAACGCTGATGTGTAAAAAGAAGCAGTCGTTTTACCTTCATCACCAGGCTCAATCAGTTTACACACAGGAACCAAAAAACTCAACCGTGCTTGGAAATATGACAGACAGTTACTTGTCAGCCAAAACACCCACTCGTTAAGACTGACACAAATTGCGGCTAACACCACTGTTGTAAACTCGATGCACCTGCCCCTAGGAGGCGTGAAGCTTTACTGCCAAGGCAGCGACCGGCTGTCGCCGTTCGAGTTAATGAGATGTTTCAGGTGGTCTTAATGACATAGGTGTGGCGGGGGATAACCTAATGATGTCTGATTCTTCCCACCTGCTGTTGCACAAGAAATTATCACGTTCTATCACTACTGGATGCGGCAACATACCCGTATTTCTCTATAACGTCTGTGTGTTTGCCATTAATTGTGAATATACATATATATATACATATTACATAAAAAGTATCCCTGACAACGATATTTTGTTTACACATTTGAATTTCCCAGGGTAAAATGGTCTAGAAGCACATACTTTAATATCAGAAGTAGAACCCATGTCGAACAGTGTAATCAGACACGTCACTTTTGTCCATCTTAACTCTCTAAGTCCCATCTTAGAATGGCTCTACTTCACTTGTTACTTCCGCGCTGACATATCTTTTTATAGATAAAACTTTCCTCCTTTAACCAAAGCGCCAAAACAGACAGAGGCTATATATAACCGTACTGACAGAAGAAGATTAGAAACTCATACATAATTTTATTTAAAGTTTCATTTACATACAGTCTTAAAATAAAGGAAATTAGAAAGATTAGCATAAAACAAGTTTACAATACTGTTAGATATTAAACTGACGATAGGCTGTTGTGTAATAACAGAAGAGACTGAAAAAAGTCAGTTAAAGGTGCAGTTAAACTGCCGACACTAAGAGTGTTATCCACCTTAGATCAAAACGCTACCAACAAGTTCCTCAAATAGACTTCCAGCGTGTCGTGAGGCGGAACGTAAGAACAGTAAGTGGCGGCTACCGTACCAACATTTGGGAAGACATTATGCAGCTGTACTACCAAGCATTCCTAAAAGACCGTGCAGGAGGCAAAGGCTTGACAAGAGTAAGCAAGTTCAAGTGGATGTACACTGAAGTGTCAGAAGTCATGTGATAGCGATATGCACATATTGTCGCTAGGCAATGAAAACCTCGTAACTCAAATTGGTCAAATTTTACAGGAGAAACAAAAAACTAATTATAGAAATCACATGAGGACCTGATTAGTTAAATGTAGTGGTTTCTGCTACACCATATGGATCCGGTCATTGGTACATAAGACTTTATTATGCACTTCAAATTGTCTGCTGGGTTTTGGAGTTACGAGGTTTTCACAGTTATTTTTTTGGTAGTGATGGAGATAAGAGGCATGTAACGAGTGCACGGTTAAGAACTGAAATGAATTTGTTTTAAAAAAACTTACTTAAATTTTACATTGTTAGTGTATTATGAAACGTCTGTAACGATACATTGTTACAGATATAAAGTTAAATGAATAATTTCACTTTGATCAAAATATTGGAATCTGGATGTTAATAAATTGCAGTGTTTAAAAAACATAGAAACAATGTTGTTAGCTTTAATTAACCTTTTCTTACTGTAAACATTTGTGCAGTTTATTAAGATTTATTATTGTTACTATTGCTGCTACACTGACAGTCATAGGTGGCTGTAAACAAGTTTAATTTCGGCTGCATTTTTTTATGCACGGACATGTTCTCTCATTACAAATGTGAGGCAGTGTGTCATAAAATGAATGCACATCCTTAGGAAGGACCAGCTTTAGTTGTTGCAAATGCGTAAACTTTTCTGCGCTGATCTTTAGTGGTGAACTGTAGAGAGGGTGCACTGTAAGTGAGCTGGGTATGTTTGACATCCTTCTTGGAAGTGGTTCCCATGTATCGCTGAATTTCAATTTATATTCCATTTTTCCGGAGGGATCATACTTTAGACACCGGATATCAGTCACTGTTGGATCCCCAATTTTGGATCCTGGCCGAATAGATGAATACAACGAGAGTTTATCATAGGACTTGAAAAACGTGTGGTCCAAATAATTGACAACATAAGGTCTAGGACTTTGTCTTGCGGTAGCACAAACTTCTACATAGCCAGCAGGAGTATAAATGTGTCTGTTTTTTAACTTCCTTTCTATGGTGGAGTGCATAGAATCACACTCCATTTGAGTGTGACCTTTCTCCAGAAATCTTTGCACTATTGTAATGCCTTTCTGATTGGCGAGATAAGCCAGTGCATTACTCATGACTGAGTTTCGATGCTGGTACGTGCATCCGTCGCTATAGAAAATAGCTTCTGAATCATTTTGGACGTACGTTTCTATAAAATGCACGAGTATACTGGCAAATTCCGAAGCTGTTAGTCCACCTTCACTCTCGTGCCAAAGGTAACAATAACCATCGTTACTTTTTAAATCATAGATGGTAAAGTTGTGGACCTTCAGTTTGCTTTTATAGTACAGTGCAGATGCTTTTAGTCTGAGAGAAAGGAGAAGTGCTTGAAGGTCCATTGTAAACACTCTAGCTGATCCTAATTTATCACTATTTTTCGCTTCTCTTGCCTCAGTTTTTCGGGCCATATGCAAAGAGTATTCATTGTCTGAGAGATTGCCTGTCTGGTAAGAACAACAAAGATCGCACTGGTCCTTTTTAGGCGAAAATAAGTTAAGATTATTTTCATCGAATACCTAGCAGAACTGTTTGTAAGCAGCTGGGATTTGTCCTCTTTTCTTGCAAAATTGTGTATATTCCCTATGTAGTTCTGATTTACTCTGCCAGTTAGGTTCCAAGTAGAGTTTTGTGGAAGAACGAGGGCAGTAATGCGATTCCAGTTTCGGCAACTCTGCAAAAAAATCTGGTGCTGATTGTCGTCCACCTGAAACTTTCGTTGGTCTCTCCTGCATTTGAGGACCTTCTGCAAGCGTTCTTCCTGATGCGCTAGATACCCATGTTCTGACACTCCATTCGCCTAAGCACAAATTATTCAGAAACATAGTCTTGCAGACAGTTTTCTCTGTCCTTCTACTACAAAATTGTAATATAGTGTGTTAGAACGGTGAGATTTATTAGATTCTGAATTATTTCTGCGTCTTTTAAGTGGACCGTAGTAGACATGGCTTCTAAAAAAAATTTTTCTTTCACCCCAAGACATATCCTGCCACAAATGATTAAATATTCGCTGTCTCTGCTCTTCTGTAATATCCTTGCAATTCCTGTTCCGATTTAAGGAAGAATGTTTACAAGTACATCGTGGTTTTTTTTCCCTCCTGCTCCTGCTCATTGTTGGTCTCTTTTTGCCAAACTCATCTTTTTGCATTCCTAAATAATCCTGTCCCCTCATACGTTTTTCTTTCTGCAAACTTTGAAGTGATTGATTGGTTTTTTCTTTTACGGCGCTGCTTAGTACCCTTCACTCCCACATCAACTTCGTCATCGTCGTCTTCCTTGCTATTGTTACTGCTATGGTCATTTTTGTTTTTATCTGGATCGTACGCATCACTACTGCCACTGGAGATATCATCCTCGCTGCTGTGTTCGAAAAGACTTTCAAACTCAGAAGTGGAATTCGCCTCTGTATTGGCTTCTTTTTCCGCACTATCTGTAGTGTAAACCATAACGTCATCAATAACATTTAAATAATTTAATCAGCTCGACTTCCAAACAAGGATCTTACTTCCAGTTACAACAATATAAACTACGGTTTACCTTCATTTTGTAGGTCTACCCTTTCTTTTGGTGCAGGACAAGGAGGAACAACCTGACTAGAATCTTCTTCCGGTGATTTTATACGATATGATCTGTTGTTGGCTTGTTTCACAAGGTGAAGAGCGAATTTACTCTTTTTACCCATAGCTGAAAACAAAGTAGTTACTGTAGAATGTATAGGATTCTGTTCAGTTCTAAAATTAGAACCTCCTATGTACCGAGCGCAGTCTGCTTTACGCGCGATGAAAAACTCGTAAGTCAACATTGTATTTAACGAGGTCATTATTAATTCTGTATATTAAAATACAATACATAAATACCTAGAAATACTAACACGTACCTGTAGCAATAAAGCAGTGTTGGGTCTGTCAGTCAAAAAAATTACTATCACGTCAAAAAACGTTTAAATCTCGGAGTATGTGTTCGCCCTGAACACTAACAATGGCGATTATCGGAGATGCGAGGTTTACAGCACAAACTACATATCGCTGGAGATGTGAGGTTTTAATTATTGCCGCTAGTTGGCAACACCGTTCAACTCGAAGATGGAAGGTTTCAACAGCCTATGTGGCATAATTTTCTACATTTGGTAATGCAGTTACGTGGATTTCATTGTCAGATGGAGTTACGAGGTTTTCATTGCCTAGCGACGATATAAAGATGGCGGTTGTATCGTGTACACAAGCTATAAGACACCAGTGCATTAGCGGGGCTGTCTTTTGTATTCAGCTGATTTAATGTGAAAAGGTTTCCGCCATGATTAAGACCACACAACTGGAATTAACAGACCATGAATGCGGGATGGTAGTTGGAGCTAGAGGCATAGGACATTCCATTTCGGATATCGTTAGAGAACTCAATATTCGGCGATTCACAGTGTCAAGAGGATGCCGAGAATACCACATTTCAGGCATTACTTCTCGCCACGGACAACGCAGTGGCCGATGACCTATACTTAGCGACCGAGAGCAGCGGCGTTTGTGTGGAGATTCAGTGCTTACAGACAAGCAGTACTGCGGAAAATGACCTCAGAAATAAATGTGTGACGTACGACGAACGTATCCATTAGAACAGTGCGGCGAAATTTGGCTTTAATGAGGTACGGCAGCAGACGACCGACGAGAGTGCCTTTGCTGACAGCACGTCGTCGCCTGCAGCGGCTCTCCTGCACTCCTGACTATATCGGTTGATGCCTGACCTGGTCAAATGAGTCCCGATTTCAGTTGGTGATAGCTTATAGTAGCGTTTGAGTGTCAAAAGTGCAATCCGATGGTTTCTTCATAATGGGGTGGGCTGTGTTTACAATGAATGGACTGGATCCTCTGGTCCAAGTGAAGTGATCAGTGATTGGAATTGGTTATGTTCGGCAACCTGGAGACCATTTTCAGCCATTCATGTACGTCATTTTCCCAAGCAACCATGGAATATTTTTGAACGGCAATGCGCCATGTTACTGGACCACAATTGTTCGGAATTGGTTTGAAGAACATTCTCGACTGTTCGAGTGATTTGTTTCGTCACCTAGATCGCCTGACATGAATCTTGTCGAAAATTTATAGGACATAATGGATATGTCAGTTTGTACACACCAGGATAGCCAAGAGCACTAATGTGCTGCTTGCTGGACTCAGGTAGGCACACTGGCCCCGGGTCGAATTTTCCTGGCGGATTAACGACGATAGCCGGTATGCCGGCCACCCTGGATGTGGTTTTTAGGCGGTTTTTCACACCCCGTGAGGTGAACGCCGGGCTGGTCCCCATGTTCCGCCTCAGTTCTACGACTTTCAGACATTTGCAACACGTTCGCACTACTCCATGGCTTACACTAGACGCAGACAGCTGGGGTACACTAATTCTGTTCCAGGGTGGGGTGGGGGGGGGGCTTTTGGGCGGTAGCAGGAAGGACATCTTACCACCCACTGCAACTAAAACTGTCAAATCAATAGTAACCAGACCGATTCCACACTGCTGTGAGCCTAAGGCCTCAAAGCAATGATGATGAATGGGTATGTCAGTTTGTGCACAAAATACTGTACCGGCAACACTTTCGCAATAATGGAAGGCTACAGAAGCAGTATGGTTCAATATTTCTACAGGGGACTAACAACTACTTGTTGAGTCTATATCCACGTAGAGTTGCTGCGCTATGCCAGACAAACGGAGATCCAACACGATGTTGTGAGGGATTCCATGACTTTTGTCACTTTATTGTAGGTTGCAATACTTCCACAGACATGATAAAACATGCACAGGATAGACCAGGGTGGAGAGTTGTATCAAGTGTTACATTATGTGTCCGGTCAGTAGAAGACGGTTATATTTATGAGCGTTATTCGTTTAATAATATCTAGCGATGAGGACAGAAGTAGGCGATGAATGATCATTGTTTCCAGTAGGCGATAGGTAAGGCATGCTGTGATGTGGTCTGACTACTCTTTGCTGGAGTTACTTATCTTTTTGCTATCGGAGTTTACTATGAATTCTGTGCCACAGATGAGGTCACTCTATCGATTGGGCACATAGATTTTATTCAGAAATTTGGTTTATAACGTGTAGCGTCGGTTTTAGGTGGAGTGAGGTCCTAGCTGGGGGTTGTGCAGACCTGGGGTCAATTTAACAATTTTCTTAAGCATTCACACTGAAATTAACAAAGTTGTAAACCACTTACTGTTAAACAAAAAATATATTTATGTGGCCCAGAAGAACTTTGAGCGCGGCTAAATTAACCAATTTTACAATAATCCTGTAACAACAACAAAACAAATTCAAATTCAGAACAAATTCAGTCTTGATCTACAGAGGCAACTGGACACCAAACAACTATTTACCATTTCTGGCACAAGGCCATATAAAGAGTTCAACGCAAAAGAATATTTAACCTTAGCTAGGATCAGAACTATAACCTCTAACTATACCTACTATTTCTACCACCACCAGACAACTAATTCACCAGCTACCCACAGCACCATCAAGCTAACCACGCTTACCTCTGAATTAATAACAAAATGTCAATTCAATACGGTTGAGCAACAGGCGCAATCACATAAAATCAAAATCACAATTAACTCTTAAAACCATTGGAGAAACCAATTCGTTTATTCTCATAGTAGTAAACAATCAGTTTCTGTGCGATACACAAAATCACACCCATATCATGTAATAACACAGTTATGCTTGCTTTGCCTCACAGCACACACTGCCGCACACCACGCATGTCTTTAACAACAGGCAACAACTCTAATGTGACAAAAGTCGTGAGATATCCCCTAATGTCGTGTCGGACCTCCTTTTGGAAGCTGTAGTGCAGCACTTCGAGCTGGCATGGACTCAACAAGTAGCTGGAAGTACCTTGCAGAAATATTGAGCCATGTTGCGTCTACAACCGTCCATAACTGTGAAAGTGTTGCCGGTTCAGGGAGTCATGCACGAACTGACCTCTCGATAATGTGCGCCTGGTGGGATTCATGTAGGGCCGTTTGAGTGGCCAAATCATTGGCTCGAATTCTCCAGAGTGTTCTTCAGTTCAACCGCGAACAACTGTGGCCGAGTGACATGGCGCATTGTCATTCATAAAAAAGCCATCGTTGTTTGGAAACATGAAGTCCGTGAATGGCTGCAAATGGTCTCCAAGTAGCCGAATATAACCACTTCTAGTGAATGATTGATTTAGTTGGACCAGGGGACACAGTCTATTTCATGTAAACGCAGCCCACACCATTGTGTAGCCACCAACATCTTGCAAAGTTCCTTGTTGACAACTTGCATCCATGGCTTCGAGCGGCCTGCGCCACACTCGAACCCTACCAACAGAAATCGGGACTCATGTGACCAGGCCATAGTTTTTCAGTCGCCTAAGTATCAACCGATGTGGCCAGGAGTCGAGCAGAGGCTCCGCAGGCGATGTCGTGCTGTTAGCAAATGCGCTGGCGTCGGTCGTCTGCTGCCGTAGCTCATTGAAGCCAAATTTCGCCACAGTGTCCTAAAGCACACGTTTGTCGTACATCCCACATTGATTTCTGAAGTTATTTCCCGCAGAGTTCCTTGTTTGTTAGCACCACCAATTATACGCAGACGCCGCTGCTCTCGGTGAAGGCCGTCGGCCACTGCGTTGTCCGTGGTGAGAGATAATAACCTGAATTGTGGTATTCTCGTCACACTCTTTGTAACACGCCTGGGAGTACCAATAGTAGGGGAACCTTAAACTATTATCTCTTAGACCGTGCGCCCTAGCCACGCCACGTACCTGTTAATCCGCGGCGGTCGTATCATTTCAGCTCCACACTGCTGCCGGCTTGCCTGAAACTATGTATATAAATATGTGAGCGGGGTTATGGGTGCCACTCATCACTAAAGACAGTACTGTTCTGCGTCTGGTACGAACAGTTATATCCGGAGACGATAAGAAAATCGCAGGTTGCACTGTTTACACACTAAGTCGTAAGTGCTGATGCCACTATTTCTATTGCCACTATTTGCTATTTTGATGAGAGGTCATAATTATCATTCCCTTGTTACTGTAAAATATTCTTGACGATGTTAATGTCTGTCACTATTGTACTTCACGCCGTCACACGTATTTCACAGTCTTACTCTAGTAGAACTTTCGGTGATATACACACAGGCAGTGATGATGATTATCTGTCTACAGTTATCACTTGGACAAGCGTACACGTAACCGACACGACGCGTGTGATTGTTGATTATGCGGAAGTGGAATGGTCGAAGCAAAGTTCTTTCACTCGTCACGTACACACTGATAGCTGGTACCTTCTTGACACTTGTAATAATACACTAATGGCCATTAAAACTGCTACACCAAGAAGAAATTCCGATGATAAACAGGTATTCATTGGACAAATGTATTACACTAGAACTGACATGTGATCACATTTTCACGCAATTTGGGTGGATAGATCCTGAGAAATCAGTACCCAGAACAACCACCTGTGGCTGTAATAACGGCCTTGATAGCCTGGGCATTGAATCAAGTAGAGCTTGGATGGCGTGTACAGGTACAGCTGCCCATGCAGCTTCAACACGATACCACAGTTCATCAAGAGTAGTGACTGGCGTATTGTGACGAGCCAGTTGCTCAGCCACCATTGACCAGACGTTTTCAATTGGTGAGAGATCTGGAGAATGTGCTGGCCAGGGCAGCAGTCGGACATTTTCTGCATCCAAAAAGGCTCGTACAGGACCTGCAACATGCCTTCGTGCATTATCCTGCTGAAATGTAGGGTTTCGCAGGGATCGAATGAAGGGTGGAGCCACGGGTCGTAACACATCTGAAATGTAACGTCCACTGTTCAAAGTGCCGTCAATGCGAACAAGAGGTGACCGAGACGTGTAACCAATGGCACCCCACACCATCACGCCGGGTGATACGCCAGTATGGCGATGACGAATACACGCTTCCAATGTGCGTTCACCGCGATGTCGTCAAACACGGATGCGACCATCATGATGCTGTAAACAGGACCTGGATTCATCCGAGAAAATGACGCTTTGCCATTCGTGCACCCAGGTTCGTCGTTGAGTACACCATCGCAGGCGCTCCTGTCTATGATGCAGCGTCAGGGGTAACCGCAGCCATGGTCTCCGAGCTGATAGTCCATGCTGCTGCAAACGTCGTCGAACTGTTCGTGCAGATGGTTGTTGTCTTGCAAACGTCCCAATCTGTTGACTCAGGGATCGAGACGTGGCTGCACGATCAGTTACAGCCATGCGGATAAGATGTCTGTCATCTCAACTGCTAGTGATACGAGGCCGATGGGATCCAGCACGGCGTTCCGTATTACCCTCCTGAACCCACCGATTGCATGTTCTGCTAACAGTCATTGGATCTCGGACAACGCGAGCAGCAATGTCGCGATACGATAAACCGCAATCGCGATAGGCTACAATCCGACCTTTATCAAAGTCGGAAACGTGATGGTACGCATTTCTCCGCCTCACACGAGGCATCACAACAACGTATCATCAGGCAACGTCGGTCAACTGCTGTTTGTGTATGAGAAATCGGTTGGAAACGTTCCTCATGTCAGCATGTTGTAGGTGTCGCCACCGGCGCCAACCTTGTGTGAATGCTCTGAAAAGCTAATCAGTTGCATATCACAGCATCTTCTTCATGTCGGTTAAATTTCGCGTCTGTAAAAGCACGTCATTGCATATCACAGCATCTTCTTCATGTCGGTTAAATTTCGCGTCTGTAAAAGCACGTCATCTTCATGGTGTAGCAATTTTAATGGCCAGTAGTGTATAAAACCGTTCATAAGAGTTAATTTACAGTTCACAGTTCTCACTTGTACGAGCGTGCGAGTAACCGCCGCTACGCGGCTGATTGTTGATTATGCGGAAACGCGATGTTCTCAATCTCGCTCCCAGACACTGGCACATGATTGCTCTTCTTTGCGGTAAACTATTGTAATGATTCACATCATTTTCGTTCTGCATGGCCAAACACGACGCGGATGATTGATGTTGTACGGTAAGACACCTGAACGGGCGGATACTCAAATACATTATCGGCGGCACTGCTCATACTTAATTACTTCTTTAAGCACCTTTCTCTGAATGCACTTCCATATCTCATTACTTCACAGTAATGGTACTTGCAGCAACACTTGAACTTCCATAATAATAATAATGCCTTTCCCATGCAGAGCTACCCAGAACATAAGATAGCAGTCCTGTGTCCCATGCTCGACTCTGCATTGTAGCCGCTAGCAAAGATACTGCGCAACTAAACCAGCGATATGACAATATCGCTTGCACATTTTTTTTTTCTCTCGTTCTTTCAGGAACCTGTATATCATGTCTAGCCATTTTTATTTGTAAACCTTTTTCTTTCATGGACTTAATATTCTTGCGTCTTATTATATTAACTCTTTGTGTATCCACTGTATTGTAAATGTGATTTGCTATACAGGTTGCGCCAGCAGCGGTGGACGAGCGGTTCTAGGTGCTTCAATCTGGAATCGCGTGGCTGCTACAGTCTCAGATTCGAATCCTGCCTCGGGCATGGATGTGGGTGATATCCTTAGGTTAGTTAGGTTTATGTAGTTGTAAGTCTAGGGGACTGATGACTTCACATGTTAGGTCCCATAGTGCTTAGAGCCATTTATACAGGTTTCACTGTAGGTAGGGTTCATTTGTTATGTTCTTTCTGTATTTGACAACTGTTTATTTACTGTTCTTTATGTTTCTATCATTGTGGGTAACTCATGTATGGTCCACAATGTGTCGATATGACAATACGCTTAGACCTTGACACTGTGAACCCCAGAATATTGAACTCTAAAATGTTCAAATGTGTGTGAATTTCTAAGTGTAGTGGGACGTGAAATTGAAGCGTCACCCGTCCACCAGTGTCAGCCCTATTTGCAGGTGAATATAAGTTTAATTTAGTGTTTTGTTTATGTATTTTTGTAATATTTGTAATGGCTGTGAATTATCTAAAGTTTTATATTTATTTTTTATGTTTCATGTACGGAGAGGGCGGCGCAACGAACGGAGACAGCATCTTCACTGCCGGGACCAGAGAGAAAATTGCTGGCCACTATACGTCGCGGGTCGACAGCCAAAGAGCAACAGAAGATCCTGAAACCGAGTTGTTGCGTCGTGCTTCTAAAAATCGAAAAATAGGAATTTGTAATGTTTTCTACAACAATAACGCCATAGAAAGTTTAATCATGTTGTAAATGTTCAGTTCTGTCTTGTCAAGGCTCAGGTTCACGTCTATATGTAATAAGATAGTAAATTAGTGGATGCTACTAAAGTTGAAATAAGTGTTCCGAGAATTTATTTATGAAGAATTATGTGAATGAATTAATAATATATTTGACAAGATTATTAATTTTTGACAACGTCCATCGCGAGTTTGAATCTCGAAAGTTTATTCAATGTGGTTCTAATATTTATTAAATCAGATAACGTGCATTAATATAATTTCTGAGGAGAAACAAATGACATCTAAATTGAAAAAGTTTGCGCAAACCAATTGGACGGAGTGACGTAATTCTGCGCATACGATTCAAATGATGTTTTACAGTTTGGTTCAAGAACCATTCTGACAAAAATTAAAAAGAATATAAATAATTTTGAAGTATGTTGTAACTGACGTAGGTGACGAAGTCTACACATGGTCATATGTCAAAAGAAAATCATTTATAAAGGACTTACGTCGTTACACTACATAAGGGACCAAACTTCTGAGTTCATCGGCCCCTAGACTTACACACTACTTAAACTAACTTATGCTAAGAACAACGCACACACCCATGACCGAGGGACGACTCGAACCTCCGGCGGGAGGGGCTGCGTAGTCACTGACGTGGCGCCTCTAACGGCGCGGTCATTCCGTGCGGCTATTTAACTCTCCACACTACATATCTGAAATGGAATGTTCCATGCGGCTAGCCCCAATTGCCTTCAAAAATCTGTTAATTCCAGCTGTGCGGCCATAATCAAGTCGGAAAGCTTTTCACATGAATCACGTAAGTACAAATGACAGTTCCGCCAGTGCACCGGCCTTTTGTAGCTTGTCAACGCGTTACTACCGCCAGTTGTATATGCGCAGATCGCTGCACCATGACCCTAGTCACCTCAGTGTAGTAACACATCACCCACGGATTCCGTGCAGAAAGTCATTTAGAAATGGTTACACACAGTGCACGGTTCGCCTCAACCACAGTACCACCGGGACGCCGCCACAGCTGCGAAACCTCTCTGGTGGTGCTCCTTGTGACGTCCAGAAGCCGTTCCTTCTTCTCCACTGGAAACGCTGTGCGTCCGGCTGGGGAATACGGTAACATTTCCACCAGGCTGTTGTCCACACGGCAGCCGCTCCCGTGCTGACCGTCATCTTGTCCGGTAACCGTCCGGCACACGGCCTTCTGGAAGCCCTTGGGCTTAGCTGCGCTCGGAACTGCCTTCTTCGTGTCACTGCAGCAACTAACAAGCTCCGACAACTTCGGGCCCATTCCGTGACATCTAGGCCGCCGTGTCAAAACGACGCCAAGCAATGCGCCGCAAGGTTGTCCACCGAGATCGCTGCGACGGAACCGGTCTGCGAAGATTTTGCACTAATTCCAGTCGCTGCAGCTGACTGCTTACCGCCGTTCGTGCCTGTCTTCTGGCCGGCCGCGGCGGTGCTGACATCCATCAGTTGCCTCCAGCGCCCGGCCTCTCGCGACGCACGTGCGACAGTCCACTCGGAAAGAATCTCCGCTGTTGGGGAAAATCGACCGTGCCGTTCTGCACGCCGCAAGTGTCAGCCAAAACGAAGCGTATTAGATAAGGCAGTGAATAACTGCATTTGAGGAGAGCATCGCCAAGATCCTGTGAAACCAGCAACAGAATACGATGTATGAGGCATGTTCAGAAAGTTAGTGTACTATGCCAACGGGTTGTGGTTTTGTGTTATTTGAGAGGTGGCAACACTGAGTGTATAGGGGAATTCCTGACCTCAGGAACACAGTAATACATAAACTCAGATACTACTGTACCGATGCGTGAAAGATGTCGGTATGAAATCCCGCCAATTAAAACGGTTTACCGTAAATATATTATAAACAGAACGAGTATGTTCAAATAGTATAGGGAGTTAAATGGAGGCAGAGTAAATGTTCATAACTAACAGAGGAGTGGAAGGCCTTACATTTTGACTGAAGAATTGGTGCAAAAAATCGAGGATACTATTCGTGAAGACCGCCGATTGCCAGGGGTTGAAATTTCTGTTTCCAGAACTTTCTTATACGGGACACTCACAGAAACGCTGGGATACTGGAAACTGTGCGCAAGACGGGTCCCAAAACAGCAGACAGAGCAGTACAAGAAAAATCGGGTCAATACAGCCCGTGAGTTTCTTGAACGATTTGAAGTGGAAGGTGAAGACTTTATGAGCTCTATTATGACTGGAAATGAAACGTGAGTGGCTCATTACGCTCCTGAGAAAAAATGATAGTCATCACAGTGGCATGCCAATGATTTCCCATAATTTTAATAAATGGAATAAAAGGAAATCAGCAATGTCGGGTGAGTATGGTGAGTAAGGCAATACCTCTCACCCAAATCATTTTTTTCAGCGCTCATCTCGCATAGTGCGGCCTTGCATTATCGCGCTGCAGGTTAATGCCATTTATGTTAACAATCGCTGGGCACTTTTCAATTAAACATTGATTTACTCGATCCAGTTCACAGTAAAGTTCTCCACCCACCGTTTATCCAGGTTTCAGCACATCTAAATGAAAGACCCAGCGAATACTCTATCGAATACACAAAAGCGCCTTTTATGGGTGGAAGCCTTGCTTAGGTGTAGTTTGTGGCAATTCATTCGGAGAGAGCCACAGCTTTTTGCGTTTTTGATTATCATAGAGAAGCCATTTGACATGTCCAGTGATCAAAGTATCAAAAAACGTTTCTGAATTGTGTCGCTGAAGCAAAAAGTTGCATGTGGCAGATCGGTTAGCTTTGTTCGTTTTTACCGACCTGCTACATATGTTCTTGCATGATCGACCAATTTTGGTTAAGGGTGTTTGACAGTTCCTCGATTGTCTGATAATGATTTGCTTCCACTTCCGCCTTTAACATGTCACTGTCTAAAGTTGTTGGTCTTCCTGATCGATTCAACTCGGAAAGATAATTACTGGATTTGAATCTAGAAAACCACCTTTAGCATTTACGAACGTATAATGCACTTGGATAAACATAGCAAATGTTTTTGGTAGCAGCTGTCACGTTACTATCCTCGCGAAACTCAAATAGTTAACGATGCCCGGTATGTTCCTCTTCTGGCACTTGGCTCGTCATTTCGCCATAAACGTCAAAGAAAGTAAAATTACGAGTAAGCAAGTCACTCTAACCTTCAATTACCTTTGCCACGAATTTGAAGTACACAATGAGCTGATAAATGACAAACGAATATCGGCGTGCTAATAAACGACATTGCTTTTCGGTCCCCGTAATATTTCTTGAATAGCTGCGTCTGCATTAAAATGAGTCTAGCTCTGAATGTGACATCATTCGTTTAGTAGCCACGAGTGTCAGAGCAAAGAAAGAAAAGTAGCAATAGACAGCTAGCGTAAGAGAACTCGTATAGTCAACAATGAGAAGAATAGTGAGATGCACTCGACAGATTTTATTTGTTTAGCGTATGGCATTTAAGTACATTTAAGTATTGGATCAGGTTATTCTACATTACGTAACATTACATATATTGACAGACAAACATCTAGTAGTTGTATATATTCAGTGGATAGTTTAGGATGCCATGAGGAAATCTTCAAGTCCCCATTGAACGCTCTGGCACTGCATTCTTCTCTGATGTGTTGGATGGGCTGCTTAGGCTCGCCGCAGTCACATGCTGGCGAAGGCAGCAGCACCCGTTTGAAGAATGAGTCAGCACATCTTCCATGCCCAATTCTTAGTCGGTTCAGAGTTGACCACATCTTGCGGGGCTGATCAAACCCTGGAACGGCTTCAGTAATACGAGGATTAGGTGACAAGTTGTTCTGGCATTTTGGAGCCATTCTCTTCTTCAAGACTTCATGTCAGCCCAAATGAGGCTGTCGAGAGCAAGAGGAGGATGTCTTGAACGAAGCCTCTTGATACTCAGGTCAGGTATATAGATATTTACGGGTAGTTCAGGGTTTGCCTCGATCTTCTTGTATTCCCTGGCCAAGGCTGCTTCTCGTCGCGTTTTTGGGGGTGGTCTGTGACTAAGGACAGGTAGCCATATCTAGGTGTAGACTTAACGGTTTCTGAAATAATGGGCATGGTGTTGTTAAGTTCAACATCGAGTTTGCTCACACGCCTGCTGTTTAGCCATACCAGTGCAGAGTGCTCCGCCGCAGAGTTTACCAGGCTCAGCGCAGCCGTTGATCCCCAGGTTGTTCCGCAGAGTCCATGGATGAGGTTGCTTCTTGTTTTCACCTTAGCAGCTGTTTCTGTAAGGTGTGATTTAAATGACGCGGTTCTGTCTAACGTGATCCCTAGGTACCTTGGCTCCTTGTTGTGATTGAGGCGTGTGTCGTCAAAGTATACTTCCAGAGCTCTGTAGGCTTCTCTGTTATTGAGATGGAAGCAAGTGACTTATGTCTAAGCCTCAGTTTACGGAAGTATGCTGTCAGGGCAGACAGATTGGATATCAGGGTTTCTTCTATTGTATCAAAATCGGTATGCCTTGTTGCAATGGCCCAGTCATCAGCGTAGCCAATTTCCGCACAAGCTGTTTCTGGCACGTCAACAATGTACAGGCTGAAAAGCAGTGGGACTAATACCGAGCCTTGACATAAACTTGACGGAAGAGACAGAGGAAGGAATCAAATTGGAAGAGAGAATGATGAATTAAGAAGGCGTTTACCATTTTTATGACTACCACCAAACCTGCTCTTACATAAAATATTTTGACGCGACTAGTGTCAACTTTTAGTGACAGCTCAGAGCCTGCCAATAATTACGAAACTGTGAAACTAGTTGTAGCAAAATAAATTTTTATTGAATAACATCTTTTCTTGGTATTTATCAAGAAATATATCTTTTATCGCTGTAGAGCACAACTTGAAGAAAAACGTAAAATGTATAACAACTAAAGCTAATTTTCGCAACACCTTATAAGCGCCAATGACTATTGATAAATTTTCAGTAAAAGGTTGTAAGAGGTATGCGCTGTCTGCGATATGAGAATCGCTGACCAGAGAGCAGTGTTGGCTGCAGTACGAACTGTGTAACTGTAGCAGTTAGTTGTTGCTAGTCGCTTGTCTGAGGTTGTCTGCGCTTGTCTGCAGTCTGCTCTGGTCGGGAATCTGGAGATGGAGTATTATTGTATAAGGTAAAGAAGCAGCGTCGCGCATATCTAGTAATCTATCTGAACTGTCATCCAAATGTTTTAAAAGTGTCCTAATAATAATTTTGGTAATATAAAGTTATTTTTTTTAAAAAAAGCATTCATTTCAAAAAAATCAGTTGCTTCCTTTCGCAAATCACAAATGTATAAGCCAGCATTGCACGGAGCAGTGCCGAACAAATTTTTAGGTAAGAGCAGATATATTCGCCGTTTTTTTTTTTAAAGGTAAGAATTTTTGCTTTTTATTCAGAATGATCTTACAGGGTCACGACGCAGCACTGCTGTCGTCCAAATTTTAACAGGTTATTGAATTTTTTTTTTTATTATGAGGCTTAGGAATTTTTCTGTTTTGTGCTTACATTAAATGAGAAAAGAATTTTGTGGGTACATTAAATGGGAACCACTTTTGTTCTGAGGTCACACAAAAATGAGAATCGCTATCCATAATAATTATTTTTAATTTCAATTTAATAAATTTTGGGGGGAGGTTACACTTGGCGACATCCGGCCAGGATCGTATTTCTTTGTGAATCTCTGAGAAGTAGTCATATATCTGCTCTTATTTACTTAAATGTAGTTTGCATCTGGCGCAACGCATTTACTAATTTGTCACTCTTTCTTTCACAGATCATCGGCAATTTATTGCTCTTTGTTGTAATTGTGTTTGTTCCATTTTTTTGCTTTGTCTTTGTTTCATTTTTGTGCTTAATTTTAATTTGTGGAAAATGCCGCTAAAAACTGTTAACAGTACATCGTGATGTGCAATGAGTGAAATAGCCGACTCGAATAATTTGACCGATAATATTTGCGACACTCAGTGTCTTAATGATAATCCTCCATTTACAGACAATCAGTGCGTACCGACCACTAACATTGATTTTGATCCTAATGATGAACAAACAAATTCAGTTGTGTCCTCTGTTAATTTAACGACAATTGATGACGCGGCACGTTCCGATACAATGAACGCTGCTCAGTTTGACGCACTCGGTTTGCAAAATTTACGTAACGAACAGATAAATGTTTCCAACGAAAATGAACAGTGTAGTCAGAATACGTCAGATTTATTTAATTCCGGTGTAGTGACCAACAGTGCACATCCGATTAGCAAACATTTTCAAGAATCACAGAATAACCAAATGGTTACACAAAACGAGACACATACAGATGCACCATCAAACAGTACAGAGAATAGAGCCGATGATTTTGGCTGGGATCAAGTCATGGCATTATTGCAACCACTCAATGAAAAACTAGACAATGAGCACAAACAACTTGATGAAAATCTCAAACGAATTAATGAATCGTACAAACAATGTAATGAAAATCTCGGACAGTGGAATGAAAAACTAAACAACAATTTCAAACAACTTAATGAAAAACAAGACAACTTTAATGAAAATTCCAAACAGCTGAATGAAAAACACGACAACCATTTTAAACAACTTAATGAATCGTGCAAACAACTCAATGAAAAATACGATGATAATCCTTCAAATACAGACAATCAGTGCATACCGACCACTAGTAATGATTTTAATGCTAATGATGAACAAACAAATTCAATTGTGTCCTCTGTTAATTTAACGACAATTGATGACGCGGCACGTTCCATTATAATGAACGGTGCCCAATTTGACACACCCGGTTTGCAAAATATACGTAACGAACAGATAAATTTTTCTAACGAAAATGAACAGTGTAATCAGAATACGTCAGATTTATTTGATTCCGTTGTAATGACCAACAGTGCACATCCGATTGGCAAACCTTTTTGTGAATCACAGAATGACCAAATGGTTATACAAAACGTGACACATACAGATACACCATCACACGGCACAGAGAATAGAGTCGCTAATTTTGGCTTGGATCAAATTATGGCAGTATTGCTACAGTTTAAGAAAGAACAAGACGACAATTTCAAACAACTTAATGAATCGTGCAAACAATTTAATGAAAGTTTCAAACAGTCGAACGAAAAACACGACAACCTTAATGAACAGAACAAACAACTTAGTGAACAGATTACAGCCGTTACCGTGCAACGTCGTAATACTAAAGAACAATTATGTGAGGAAATTAAGGCTTGTGCTAGTAACAGTAGTGAAGAAATTAGATTTGTTGCACAAGAATTAAGTAATACATATACAGCCACAACAGAATCACTTAGAGATGAATTAATGCAGTCATTGAACAAAGTTCAGAAAACGCAACACAGATACGCGACGAGTTTTAATTAATGTCAGCAGAAGTTTCACGCACTCGGGATACGGAAGTCGATAAAAAATTTGAACAATAGAACAGCCAAATTGACCAACACTTTAAAGTGACAGAAATGAAAAATGTTTCAGTCACTAACACGTCACAGGATACGCCACATTCCGAACATTTCTCACAGTCACACAGCCAGTATAATTTAGGTAATTTATAGAGACCACGCGACTTAGAATCCGAAGTGACACAGACAAACAGATTCTCATGCAAACCTGAACCTGTTCACACATTCAGAGACGATAACGTTGATTATAAGCAATTTTTATCCGTAAAAAAATCTAAGGTACTTAATAATGACAGAACATAGAGTCACGCTTTGGAGTGGATACGACAATTTGCTTTTGTATTTTCATCAGTTTGGCCTGTAATGCAGAAACTAGCACTGGATTGGATACAACAATTTGCTTTTGAATTTTCACCGGCATTGCCTGTAATGCAGAAACTAAAATTTATTTGCAGCGCGTAAGAAACCTCAGGGGATTCATTACACTTCGATGAATATGTGCCGTAGCGTGCACAGGGCCCCGAGCCGTAGTAGTGCTATTTCATCTTTAGTTTTCTACACTGCTGCCTTCTCTTTTACTATCCTTTATATCTATCAAAACAGCTCTTCAACTATCGATCGATCTATGATTAAGAATGTGTAAAGAAAACCTGATATGACAAATTTTACCGAAAGTGACAGTTCTCTTTAGACACTCCCAAAATGACAACTACCGACGTAATTTTAATAACAGATGAAATTGTAATCATCAGTATGTACAACATTTTCAGCAATCGTCAAAATTATCAGCAACAGGAACCACATTTTGGTAACAATAGACGTTTTTCACCGCAATAGCATGAAAGCCCCAGCCGGTTAGCATACCTAACCAACAATACAGTCTGCAAGGTCAACCAAGCTTTAATGTTTCGCCGCCTGCATGTATAGCGTCAGCTCCAACAAATAGTAACGCACAGCAACAAGGGAATCAGTACGTACAGAAAACACACCATTTCAATTTCTATCGCAATGCACCGCATAGAAATGACTATCATGACAGACGTAAAAGTAATGAGCTCAATTTTCAGCGTACGTTTAATAACAGTCGGCCTTACCAGCAGCAATATAATCCGCAACAACAAATTATCATGAATGAACCAGACAGTAGATATCATCCCGAACGTAATACGTCAGGAAGAAATAACAGAACAGTACAAATAGTGGAAATGCCACAGCATCCTCCTGCAAATGATAGCACATCAGAAAGAATTTGACTAGATACAGTACAGGTTGCATCTTCCAGCAACGCAAGCAATGCTTTTGACACGCAGAATCATGTTCACGAAAATGTTATTACTTTTGACGACATCCGAGACACACTTTTGCATGAAAGACAGAATCACAACGTATGTAGACGACATTCTTATTGCAGAAGCTAACTGGTCTGAACACAATCTGATTCTTGAACAACTGTTACGAACTTTTCGTGCACAAGGACTCACAGTTAATCTCAGTAAATCGCACTTTGGCAAAAACTTCTATAAAATTTCTTGGACATGTAATTTCAGCAGAAGGCATTGCGCCTGACCCGGAAAAACTTCAAGCTTTACGTGACATTACTGTTCCTACGACGAAGAAAAAACTACGCAGCTTTTTAGGCTTAATTAACTTATTTCCTAAATTTATTCATTAGTCTGCTTTAGACACCCCTAGATTATGTCAATTGACAGGTAAAAACACTATTTGGTCCTGGGATAGCCAAGCACATTCTGAATTTATGAACCTGAAAGAAGCTTTGTTGAATGCACCACTTTTATCACATCTAGATCTTACTAGAAATTTTTCCATTGCCACCGACAGTTCTAACACCGCTTTAGGCGTACAAATTTTTCAGGAAATTGAAGAAGATGGCATTACAGTAATTAAAAACATCGCCTTTGCAAGTCGCATTCAGTCACCTGCTGAACGCAATTATTCTGTTACAAAACTTGAAACACTATGTGTTGTTTGGGCATTTAGGAGATTTCGGCATTTTCTTTATGGAAGACACACTACCGTTTACACAGATCATAGAGCTATACAGTTTTTACTTTCCGCTAAATTTACACACGACAGATTAAGCAGATGGAAACTTTATTTACAGGAATTTAATTTGACAATTGTTCAAATTCCCGGCACACAAAATATTGTAGCAGACGCACTATCCCGTTCTCTCAGCAACAATCAGCAAGACATCGCAACCAACTTCTGCAAAGCAAATTTCAGCGTCATGTATATTCAACAAGTTGCACTTGAAAATTTCATTTCGTCGTCATTACGAGACACAGCACAAGAGCAGAGTAAAGACAACATATGGAAAGAAATAAAACACCTTTGGCAAGATAGGAATAATGTTAGCATTAGAAACCATTACACTGTACGCAATAATATTCTGTTTCGCCGCTCTCACCCTGACAGCAACAACTGTTTACTATGCATTCCTGACGAGTTTGTTAACAAATTAATTTGGTATACTCATTTAAGTTACGAATATTATGGAGCCAGAAAATGTTTTCTAATACTGAGACAGAACTGTTATTTTACCAACATGGAGACACGTATTCGACGAGTTTTAGCGTCATGTAAAATCTGCCAGAAAGCTAAGTCTGACACGACTTCACATATTCGTCCGTTACATCCCATTGTACCTGTTAAATTGAGACACATGGCTGATGTAGATATTTTTGGTCCGATTCCCAGAACTAATACAGGTTTTTGCTACATCTTTGTCGCTGTTGAATTCAATTCAAAATTTGTTACCTTCACTCCGTTACGCAAGGCTACTGCTAAAACTGTTTCGAAAGCATTTGTAAAACATTTTCTGTTCCATGTAGGGCATGTATTGAAAGCAATTTCCGATAATGGATCACAGTTTCGATCTGCTATATGGACACGTATGTTACGAGCTAGAAACATTTCTCCGATCTATATATCCAGGTACCATGCTTCTTCGAACCCTTGTGAACGATTAATGAAAGAAATTGGTAAACTGTGAAGAATATACTGCCATAAAAAACATATTGATTGGGACACACACATATCTCATTCCAGGATGTAATTAATTCCATACCAAATGAATCTACTATGCTATCTCCTACTGCTATACTGAAAAATGTTGAACCACGTAACAAAATTAAAGAATTAGTAACCTTTCCCACATCTCGTCGACTACGATACCATGAAATATTTGACATTGCGCTGAACAACATCAAACGTGCCGCAGAGCGCCGGAGAAGACAGCAAAAACAGGTTTGTACACGCCGTGACTTTCATATTGGACAGAAGATATTAGTACGCACACATTATTTATCCAACAGAGGAAAGAATAGGTGTAGTAAATTTGAGCTTCTATACGCAGGTTCATATCGAATTCGCAGCATTCCTCACCCCAATGTAGTACACGTCGACACTTTGAGAACCAGAAAAAGTAAAGGCAATCACCATGTCTCCAATATTAAACTCTTTATTAAATAAATATACTTTATGATTTATCACACTGTAATGCCATTTCCTGATTTTTATATGACCAATGATGCAATTATATTTATGTGACTTCTTACTGATGATTATCGTATTATTTCTTGGCAAGTGCCTGGCAAGGTAAGGTTAGCAGGTCGCTTTTTTGTCGTTACACATCAGACCGTGCACATTTTTCCAGATAAACTTACATATTTTATGACTACTTATGCAATTATATTTACATGAACACTTCCTGATGATTATCGTATTTTTTCTTGGCAAGTGCCCGGCAAGGTAAGGTTAGCAGGTAGCTTTTCTTGTCGTTACACATCAGACCGTGCACATTTTTCCAGATAAGCTTACATATTTTATGACCAATTATGCAATTCTATCTAGTGACATATTAATTTTATCAAATTCTTTCTCCATTAAAGTCTTCAACTCTCGCCTCTATCAACTACACAACATACAAGCTGAACAAAGAACGGCATTTCTTGTCGTTACACATCAGACCGTGCACATTTTCCATTCTTCATGTATGTATGATTGTTTTCCTGTTTTGTTTGTATGCACTATGAAATCTTTAAGATATAACAAACACCAGATGACTTTGACATTTTGCCTTATGATATCTCAACATCGTGTCTATTTTACATTTTTTTTTGCTGCTACATTGTGATACTCTGTGTACATTTTTTGCACCTGCACACTGTCTATGTTTTTGACATATTACGTTTTCTGTCATGCTATGCTGTATGCTCAATTATATCACTAGAAACCAGTTTTTATTTAATGGGTATATGATTTAAATGCAAGACATTAATCATTGTTCATCATTTTCAGAAAGCAATAACGTGTAAAAGAAATAAATTAAACAAACCACAGTGGATTGGTGTGAAATGGGAATTTCACCTTCGGAATGAACGAAAGAAGATGCAGTACCTCGTCTCGAAGAGTAAATGGACCAGAATTAACAAGCATTAACAAGAATATACTATACACATCGTATGATAGCGGTCTTAACTAATTTTTTCTTTCAGAATACGTGGCGATTGATGCAGGCTGTCAGACAGAAATACACATATTAGTTTTAGTGATGAAATATGCTAGAAATAAGGAACTCTATACTATGAATAGTTGTATGATGAAGTGTCTTTTTGCAGATTGTAATGAATTGTGATGAATAGTGATGAAGAATATAGTAATATGAATAATGAAGTTTTTCTTTACAGGTGATGATAATAATGGAGTTATGGTGATATGAATAATGATGTTTTTGTTTACAGGTGTTGATAGTGATAAACTTTATATGGCCACTAAACGCACCGCTTTTAAGTTTTTCTTTGCAGATGAGGATAATGTTGAAGTTTATGTATTTATGCTATATAGTTATTTAAGTATTTGTTGCAGTTCGTTTTGACAGTATGTCTTATGTCGCATGGTATGATGACTGAAGCTTTTGAAAGGGACAGGTAGAGAACATATATATTTAATACACATTTCATTACCTGTTAATTCGAAGTTCACTACTTTTCAGCATAATATGCGTTTCTTCTTTCAGCTTAATAGTCCATTTTGTATTTTTTTCCAGTAGAAGCTACTCATGAAATTAATGTGCTATAAGCAGTTGGTCATTAAACCTGTTCTAGTACTTGCATTTTTTACCCATTTGTGTGTATCATTCATGAATGTGATCACATATATTTTATTTGTTTCATAACCTTGCTACAGCTGACTCATGACGAATGACGTTACCTATCCTCATTTGCAGCAATAAGTCAAGAGTAAATATTGTTATGACCCAGCAATTAATTATCGATCCCAAGGCAATGCACTGCTAGTATTTAAAAAAAAGTATAAACAGTCCCAAATAATGCTACCAGTTTAAGAGAGTTCTGAGTAATACTGAATGATGTTTTTCTAATCACAGACCTTGAGTAATAGTTACAGTGTGTTACATTTTAAATATGTCATATGTCACTTGAATGATATTTTGTAATAATGCATACATGCTCTACACTCTTTAACTCCTGTTTTGAAGGATGACTTCTGATGTTTTGTAACTGGCCAATGAGTGCCAATAATTATTTTAAATATGTCATATGTCACTTGAATGATGAAAAATGTTTTGTAATATTCAATACTTGCTATATGTTTAGTAACTGGCCAATGAATGCCACTGTTTCTTATATTTGTATTACATCACTTATATGCTATATATATATATGAATACTAGTAGCTTGATGCTACACTCTTTAACCCCTGTTTTGAAGGATGACTTCTGATGTTTTGTAACTGGCCAATGAGTGCCAATAATTATTTTAAATATGTCGTATGTCACTTGAATGATGAAAAATGTTTTGTAATATTCAATACTTGCTATATGTTTAGTAACTGGCCAATGAGTGCCAATGATTACTATAACTATCTGAATTATGTAAATAGTATGCCATTAATTAACTCTTGTTGAATGATCACTTTTGAATAATGCATGAAATGGTTTGTAACTGGGCAATGAGTGCCAATGTTCACTATAATCAAATGACTTATGAACATTATTCTGTAATACTTCATACATAGTACACAAATGTTTAGTAACTAGGCGATGAGTGCCACCAATTACTCAAATCAGTTGATAGACTAGTGTAACTCTCAATGATGATTGGCATAAGACTTAATGTCCTTCACCTTCTGACCTAATTACCAGGAATTACTGCAATATCCGTTTGTCCTGTCTATCCTCATGATCATGGAGCACTATATTTGGTTTTTGCACTAATTCTACGTTGGTGTACCTTACAAGAACGTGGAGTTGACACGACATGCTGTCCACAACCTTGAGCGATGGAGATGTTATTATGGTCCCACTGTTTGGTGTACCTCATGTACTACCAAAATGATAACATTGAATACTAATACGACTTTTCAGTGTATTGGCTACACTGATTAATTCCTCAGGGAAGAGAACTTCAGATTGTCTCACTTGGTGTTGTGCTTCTGTAGAAAGATATGGACTTTCAGTGCAGCTACGTGCAACCTACTGTGCTACAACCATGATGCAATCCTTCCCTTTCCTATCCTAGTTCTTGTAAATTGGTAAAAAAAAATACTACAGTGCGTGTGCACTTTATGTCATTTGTTAATATGATTTGTACTCATTGCGTATACATTTTGTGATTTCCTGATGTGTTCTGTACTACAGTGTGTGTGCACTTTATGTCATTTGTTAATATGATTTGTACTCATTGCGTATACATTTTGTGATTTCCTGATATGTTCTGTATTACAGTGTGTGTGCACTTTATGTCATTTGTTAATATGATTTGTACTCATTGCGTATACATTTTGTGATTTCCTGATACGTTCTGTACTACAGTGCGTATGCACTTTTGTCATTTATTAATATGTTTTGTACTCATTGCGTATACATTTTGTCATTGATTGATATGTTCTGTACTCTGTGTATGTGCACTATATTTTATTTCATGTTCTGCACTTATATATATGTATATATTATGTGACTGTAAACTTAGTTAATTAAGAAAAATTTGTTGCTCATGGGAAGTCCAATTGACTCACCATCGCTGCCAAATTTTTGCCCCCCCCCCCCAAAGTGGAGGGTTATGTAAGAGGTATGCGCTGTCTGCGATATGAGAATCGCTGACCAGAGAGCAGTGTTGACTGCAGTACGAACTGTGTAACTGTAGCAGTTAATTGTTGCTAGTCGCTTGTCTGAGGTTGTCTGCGCTTGTCTGCAGTCTGCTCTGGTCGGGAATCTGGAGATGGAGTATTATTGTATAAGGTAAAGAAGCAGCGTCGCGCATATCTAGTAATCTATCTGAACTGTCATCCAAATGTTTTAAAAATGTCCTAATAATAATTTTGGTAATATAAAGTTATTTTTAAAAAAAAAGCATTCATTTCAAAAAAATCAGTTGCTTCCTTTCACAAATCACAAATGTATAAGCCAGCATTGCACGGAGCTGTGCCGAACAAATTTTTAGGTAAGAGCAGATATATTCGCCGTTTTTTTATTGAGGTAAGAATTTTTGCTTTTTATTCAGAACGATCTTACAGGGCCACGACGCAGCACTGCTGTCGTCCAAATTTTAACAGGTTACTGAATTTTTTTATTTTTTATTATGAGGCTTAGGAATTTTTCTGTTTCGTGCTTACATTAAATGAGAAAAGAATTTTGTGGGTACATTAAATGGGAACCAGTTTTGTTCTGAGGTCACACAAAAATGAGAATCGCTATCCATAATAATTATTTTTAATTTCAATTATAAATTTTGTGGGGAGGTTACAAGGTATGGTAGAAAACCTATGTCGGTATGGACGAAGTTGACGTTATCCTATCTTACTCATAAATAAATTCTGAGAATATTAATGAAAGCAAGCATGCTAAACGAGTTAACTAAAATACACTCCTGGAATTGGAAAAAAGAACACATTGACACCGGTGTGTCAGACCCACCATACTTGCTCCGGACACTGCGAGAGGGCTGTACAAGCAATGATCACACGCACGGCACAGCGGACACACCAGGAACCGCGGTGTTGGCCGTCGAATGGCACTAGCTGCGCATGATTTGTGCGCCGCCGTCGTCAGTGTCAGCCAGTTTGCCGTGGCATACGGAGCTCCATCGCAGTCTTTAACACTGGTAGCATGCCGCGACAGCGTGGACGTGAACCGTATGTGCAGTTGACGGACTTTGAGCGAGGGCGTATAGTGGGCATGCGGGAGGCCGGGTGGACGTACCGCCGAATTGCTCAACACGTGGGGCGTGAGGTCTCCACAGTACATCGATGTTGTCGCCAGTGGTCGGCGGAAGGTGCACGTGCCCGTCGACCTGGGACCGGACCGCAGCGACGCACGGATGCACGCCAAGACCGTAGGATCCTACGCAGTGCCGTAGGGGACCGCATCGCCACTTCCCAGCAAATTAGGGACACTGTTGCTCCTTGGGTATCGGCGAGGACCATTCGCAACCGTCTCCATGAAGCTGGGCTACGGTCCCGCACACCGTTAGGCCGTCTTCCCCTCACGCCCCAACATCGTGCAGCCCGCCTCCAGTGGTGTCGCGACAGGCGTGAATGGAGGGACGAATGGAGACGTGTCGTCTTCAGCGATGAGAGTCGCTTCTGCCTTGGTGCCAATGATGGTCGTATGCGTGTTTGGCGCCGTGCAGGTGAGCGCCACAATCAGGACTGCATACGACCGAGGCACACAGGGCCAACACCCGGCAGCATGGTGTGGGGAGCGATCTCCTACACTGGCCGTACACCACTGGTGATCGTCGAGGGGACACTGAATAGTGCACGGTACATCCAAACCGTCATCGAACCCATCGTTCTACCATTCCTAGACCGGCAAGGGAACTTGCTGTTCCAACAGGACAATGCACGTCCGCATGTATCCCGTGCCACCCAACGTGCTCTAGAAGGTGTAAGTCAACTACCCTGGCCAGCAAGATCTCCGGATCTGTCCCCCATTGAGCATGTTTGGGACTGGATGAAGCGTCGTCTCACGCGGTCTGCACGTCCAGCACGAACGCTGGTCCAACTGAGGCGCCAGGTGGAAATGGCATGGCAAGCCGTTCCACAGGACTACATCCAGCATCTCTACGATCGTCTCCATGGGAGAATAACAGCCTGCATTGCTGCGAAAGGTGGATATACACTGTACTAGTGCCGACATTGTGCATGCTCTGTTGCCTGTGTCTATGTGCCTGTGGTTCTGTCAGTGTGATCATGTGATGTATCTGACCCCAGGAATGTGTCAATAAAGTTTCCCCTTCCTGGGACAATGAATTCACGGTGTTCTTATTTCAATTTCCAGGAGTGTATTTCGGAATCACCATTTTTAGCAATTTACCCAACGAAGGGGAAAAAAAACCAACGTCAAGCTTAACAGTTATGTTTCACAGCACCAGCCACGCATTTGATTCTATTTACATCCTCAGGTGCACTCTCGACAGCCAAAGTAAAAGAATCACCTACGACCTGTGCCGGCCATTTCTAAGTATTGCATCGTGTCAAAAGCATGCCCTACCTAAACTCTCCCTGAGTGGTCTAATCTCCGTTCGCCTCACAAGAAGTTTACAAGAGGAGCCGCATTACGTGGGTAGGCGGTCCTGCCACGATGTTACACTGGTCGGATGGTCGCCACTTGTTGTCCGTTATTGGCAGCGTTTGGTAGGAGAAGGCACACACACACAACAGGCAGGGTCTGGATGTCCGCCAACACCAAGAGGAAAGAGGACGAACGGATTGACTGTCACCTGGGAACAGACCCAAAGACAACAACAGATGTCATTTGGCTTCTAGGGACCAGTACGTTTGGCACAGGTAGCACAACGCAATGCTTTCTGCAAGCAGATCTTAACGACACCCGCCACTGACACACCAGCAGCGCCTTCAGAGACTCGATAATAGCAGCAGGTCTAAGCTTCTGCTTAGGTGGCGATAACCACCGGGACAATATATGGAGGCCAAGTGGCAGTGTCACGACAAGCGATTTGTTGTATCTCATCAAACTTGGTGCCAGTCTGGTATTACGGCCGGACATGTGTACTAAATGGTGCTACCACCATCCACATATTTACGAACACCGTGGTAACCGCATGGCGTTGGTGGGAGGTCTACAACCGCTAGCGTTGCCGTTCGTCAGCGTCCCCCCCCCCTCCCCCCTAACCTCCGCTGTGTCCAGTTTCAGCAAGACGAATTCTTATTTCGCTGCACCTCCCCAGCGTGTCTTGCAACTGTGGGTAATCCGCCGTGGATCGTCGTGTCGACTAATCTCTGCCCGATGGAGGACGTGTGAAGGGTACTCAGGTGCAAACAACGAGTGCGTGGACGTGACCATTACAGGACGCCATTCTAGGCGCTCAGTCCGGAACCGCGGGACTGCTACGGTCGCAGGTTCGAATGCTGCCTCGGGCATGGATGTGTGTGATGTCCTTAGGTTAGTTAGGTTTAAGTAGTTCTAAGTTCTAGGGGACTGATGACCACAGATGTTAAGTCCCATAGTGCTCAGAGTCATTTGAACAGGACGCCATTCGCGACCTTTACAAGGTACTGTCTCTACATCTGGATTTGTGCATTCGCGAAAATGGTAGCCCGACACCATAGCAATATACCTTTTGTTGGTCACTGTATCTGCTAGAAATGCTATATTCATTTCACGTATCTGGTAGCCTCCACCTGCCTGCTCACAGTGGTTCCATACACCTTGACCTTTTGTGTGTATTTGTGTGTATTTTGTTTTTTTCTACGAGTAATTCCTTTTGTATTTATGTTCTCAGTCTTGTTTTTTCTAGATATTAGATCTGTATGGCTGTCAAAAAACTCGTTACATTGACGGACAGATCCTTACTCATTCATCATAGTACATTTTAGCAGTATCTTCTACGAGGGTAATCCCAAAAGTAAGGTCTCCTACTTTTTATAAGTATACATGGACCTGTTTATTTCTACACTGTGAAACGTCCCCTTAGAAAAATTAGTGAATTACTGAGCTGGTAAACCCCTTACGTTATTTTCTTTTCAAACAGCTGAGCAGAATTGAACGTACTCAGACATTTCGCTCTTTACCTATTCTGATCAACACTAAACTGACACACAATATTTTTAGCGCAACGCAATCTGACTTTGAAAAATCCCTACAAAAGAATGGACCTGACTAACAATAACCTTACCTTTCATGAATCACTTACCTCACAAAAATCTTCGTTACTCGAACTACTGCAATACAGCGAGCGCCACCAATGCAGCTAAATAAAAGGTCCTAACTACTGAAGGGACTAACTACTGATAGGCATAGTTAGCAAATGAAAGATTTTGATAAAGAACAAACAATTAATAGTGTTCAAAAGTCATAATATATATATCAGTTCATGACATCCAGTCTTACAAATTTACTGTCTCTGATGGACACACGTCCAGATCATCCGCTCTCAAAACTCCGCCATCTCTCAGCCCACATCCACCACTGCTGGCGGCTCACCTCCAACGGCGCAACGCTACGCGCTGTTCACATCCAGCTGCCCAACACTACAATGGCGAATATTACAACAATGCTAACCAGCCACAGACTGCACACAGCACAGCCAGTGATTTTCATACAGAGCGCCACGTGGCGTTACCAATATAAAAACCTAACCAGCCTTCTTACAAATGGTTTACATCAGTTTACAGCTTGAACATTTTGCTATTTTTCGACATAATCACCATTTTTGTAGACGCTGTGGCAGTTTTTGTACGCCCATGTCACACCAACTCGCCGCCTTGCCGTTCAGATAGTTATGGACCTCTTCTTTCACCTCGCCGTCGGAGCTGAATTGCTTTCCGGCCAAATGTTCTTTTAACCTAGGGAACACTGGGCGCCAAGTCAGGACTATAGGGTGGGTGGGTGATTGTGTTCCACTGAAACGGTTGCAGGAGAGCAACGGTTTGCTGAACGATGTGTGGGCGAGCGTTGTCATGGAGAATGCGTACTCCCTTCCTCAACGTTCCTCTTCTCCGGTTCTGAATTGGTCGTTTGAGTTTTTTCAGAGTATCACAGAACCTGTTAGCGTTAATTGTGGTCCCAGCGATTCAGCTCCGACGATAAGGTGAAAGAAGAGGTTCATAACTTTCTGAACAGTATGGCGGCGAGCAGGTATGACATGGGCATACAAAAACTGCCACAGTATCTACAAAAATGCCTCGACAGAAATTGTGATTATGTCGAAAAATAGTTAATTGTTCAACCTGTAAACTGATGTAAACCACTGTAAAAATAAACAGGTCTATGTACTTATAAAAAAATACGAGACCTTTCATTTGGGATTACCCTCGTAGTAAATACCATCTCATTACCGTTCAGGACCAATATCTCCAGGTGAGTCTCAAACAGAACGTTTCATTCAATAGTACGAAACTGAAATGCCATCACAGGGGCCACAGAAAGAGGCCTACAACAGAAATGAAGCTCCAGTGAACATAGGACAAACGTATATTGTTTTCGAATGGCTGATTTGTTTCGTTTCCACTAGTCCCACTATTTAAAAAAAGGCAGGACGCATGTTAGGCTACTGCGGTTTCGTGACATTCCATTCCACCAATAGCTTTTCCCGAGAGCAACACCCATCAGTATGGGCATTCTCAACTAGGTTACATTATCCACAGACCATCAAAATCAACGTCGTCTTTCCAGGTGTATTATTTTTTTCCCGGCAGTGTGTAAGTCCCGCTGTAACTTGCTGGACATTAGCTAGGAGGCTGGAGGAAGGCAATGGCATATTGCCCTGAATAAACATATACATCTTGAAAAAAAAATTTGGTTCCAAATTAACCTCCTGTTGACGACAGTTTTAGCTTTTTTATCTTGTATGTGCTTATTAGATTAAGTCTTTTTTTACTAAGCTCCTACAGTAATGATGCATTTGTTGAACAAGTGATTTCATTCCATTACGTGTACGAAGGAGACGAATTGAACGGCTAATTTAAAACCCACATTAATGTCACTCACTAGAATCGAATCTTGTCCACTGTATCGCGAGGCAGCGACGGTACAGCGAAGCCACAACGGCGGCTTTTAGTTTTCTTTTGTTCGCAGGAATGTAACGTCCATAAGACTCTAACATGTAATCTTGCAGATAAAATAAATTTTATAGAATAGCGTCAGCTGCAATTAGCAAGAGGAGGGTTAAGGTGGATGGATTGTATGGCGACTGTAAACCTGGACGAAGAACAAGCGGAGTGACATGTTGTGTAGAGACTAACTGCAGTCACATATAAACTCGCTTTACGATCCACTTCGTTGTTTATGAGCGATCCTGCAAGTTCACCACTTGAAGACAGATGGACAGTCGCTACTGCTAACCATCAAAGCACAGCAACGTCTGTTTAAACATGTAATCTACCTTTCTATCAAATGCACGCACATCTTTTTTTCTCGTGTACACCTAGCATTATTGAGTCACTAAAGTAAACGTGCACTTACGTTTATTAGAAATTTACTGCTAAAGGAGGATGTCTGTGGTTTACATTTAGTTACGAGTATTACTTAGGTAGGGACTATAGGACGTAATAAATATTTTTATCATCAGCCTTACTTACGGTTGAGTTTCTGCATATTAACTTTGTGTAATTCAGGTTTATGCAGACTACCAAAGCTAAAGCGTAGAAATGGTGGGAATGCATGATATATGTCCTTGACGTTACAATGAGAGCTTCGGACAAGTATAGAGATACCTAAAATATACTGATTTTTTTTGCTATTGCAATTCAAATAACTGTTTCTGAGAGTCTGTACGCACAAATTTGATATTATGGACTATTCAGTAATCTTGTCTGGTATGCTTCTAAGTATGTTACGCGCATAACCCCACTTGAATTCATGATTAATTATACATGGTGATTGAAATGAAAATTTAAATTATTATTTGGCACAAGAAATAATACAGAAAAATTACAGAAATATCATTTTTCGACTTAGTCCCGAAGACGGGTTACGCACGTATACCACCGCTTCGGACACAAGTTGGGAGAAGGATTTTTTTGGTTGTGAATGCAGCCACTGGTACATAGCGGATTTCACGTCTCCGTCGTTTCTTAAATGCTTGGTTCCCAGCTCTTCTTTGAGACTTCCGAACACAATATGAGTGAGGTGTAATGAGTGAGGTGGGTGTTGTCAAATTTCTTCTCCTGTGTACTTGCAATAGTTGAACGGACGATATGCGGGGGTCACGTTGCAACAAAATACCTGCACTCAGATGTCCTTGTCGTTTACTCCTGATTGAAGGACGAAAACGATTTCTTAGCAGGTACGAATATGAATAACAATTACTGGTCACTGTTGAACCCGTTTCCATGTTGTTGTTGTGGTCTTCAGTCCAGAGATTGGTTTGATGCAGCTCTCCATGCTACTCTATCCTGTACAAGCTTCTTCATCTCCCAGTACCTACAGCAACCTACATCCTTCTGAGTCTGTTTAGTGTATTCATCTCTTTATCTCCCTCTAGGGTTTTTACCTTCCACGCTGTCCTCCAGTACTAAACTCGTGATCCCTTGATGCCTCAGAATATACCCTACCAACAGATCCCTTCTTCTAGTCAAGTTGTGTCACAGATTTCTCTTCTCTCCAATTCTATTCAATACCTCCTCATTAGTTACGTGATACACCCATCTAATCTTCAGCATTCTTCTGTAGCACCACATTTCGAAAGATTTTATTCTCTTCTTGTCTAAACTATTTATCGTCCACGTTTAACTTCCATACATGGCTACACTCCATACAAATACTTTCAAAAACGACTTCCTGACACTTAAATCTGTACTCGATGTCAACAAATTTATCTTCTTGAGGAACGCTCCTTGCCATTGCCAATCTACATGTTATATCCTCTCTACTTCGACCATCATCAGTTATTTTGATCCCCAAATAGCAAAACTCATTTACTACTTTAAGTGTCTCATATCCTAATCTAATTCCCGCAACATCACCCGATTTAATTTGACTACATTCCATTATCCTCGTTTGGTTTTGTTGACGTTCATCTTATATCCTCCTTTCAAGACATTGTCCATTCCGTTCAGCTGCTCTTCCAGATCCTTTGCTGTCTGACAGATTTACAATGTCATCGGCGAACCTCAAAGTTTTTATTTCTTCTCCATGGATTTTATTTCCTACTCCGAATTTTTCTTTTGTTTCCTTTACTGCTTGCTCAGTATACAGATTGAAGTCTACAAATGCTAGAAACGTAGGCTTGCCTTTCCTTAATCTACACTCCTGGAAATTGAAATAAGAACACCGTGAATTCATTGTCCCAGGAAGGGGAAACTTTATTGACACATTCCTGGGGTCAGATACATCACATGATCACACTGACAGAACCACAGGCACATAGACACAGGCAACAGAGCATGCACAATGTCGGCACTAGTACAGTGTATATCCACCTTTCGCAGCAATGCAGGCTGCTATTCTCCCATGGAGACGATCGTAGAGATGCTGGATGTAGTCCTGTGGAACGGCTTGCCATGCCATTTCCACCTGGCGCCTCAGTTGGACCAGCGTTCGTGCTGGACGTGCAGACCGCGTGAGACGACGCTTCATCCAGTCCCAAACATGCTCAATGGGGGACAGATCCGGAGATCTTGCTGGCCAGGGTAGTTGACTTACACCTTCTAGAGCACGTTGGGTGGCACGAGATACATGTCCTGTTGGAACAGCAAGTTCCCTTGCCGGTCTAGGAATGGTATAACGATGGGTTCGATGACGGTTTGGATGTACCGTGCACTATTCAGTGTCCCCTCGACGATCACCAGTGGTGTACGGCCAGTGTAGGAGATCGCTCCCCACACCATGATGCCGGGTGTTGGCCCTGTGTGCCTCGGTCGTATGCAGTCCTGATTGTGGCGCTCACCTGCACGGCGCCAAACACGCATACGACCATCATTGGCACCAAGGCAGAAGCGACTCTCATCGCTGAAGACGACACGTCTCCATTCGTCCCTCCATTCACGCCTGTCGCGACACCACTGGAGGCGGGCTGCACGATGTTGGGGCGTGAGCGGAAGACGGCCTAACGGTGTGCGGGACCGTAGCCCAGCTTCATGGATACGGTTGCGAATGGTCCTCGCCGATACCCCAGGAGCAACAGTGTCCCTAATTTGCTGGGAATTGGCGGTGCGGTCCCCTACGGCACTGCGTAGGATCCTACGGTCTTGGCGTGCATCCGTGCGTCGCTGCGGTCCGGTCCCAGGTCGACGGGCACGTGCACCTTCCGCCGACCACTGGCGACAACATCGATGTACTGTGGAGACCTCACGCCCCACGTGTTGAGCAATTCGGCGGTACGTCCACCCGGCCTCCCGCATGCCCACTATACGCCCTCGCTCAAAGTCCGTCAACTGCACATACGGTTCACGTCCACGCTGTCGCGGCATGCTACCAGTGTTAAAGACTGCGATGGAGCTGCGTATGCCACGGCAAACTGGCTGACACTGACGGCGGCGGTGCACAAATGCTGCGCAGCTAGAGCCATTCGACGGCCAACACCGCGGTTCCTGGTGTGTCCGCTGTGCCGTGCGTGTGATCATTGCTTGTACAGCCCTCTCGCAGTGTCCGGAGCAAGTATGGTGGGTCTGACACACCGGTGTCAATGTGTTCTTTTTTCCATTTCCAGGAGTGTATTTTCTTAGGTAAGTCGTAGGGTCAGTATTGCCTCACGTGTTCCAACATTTCTGCGGAATTCAAACTGATCTTCCCCGAGGTCGGCTTTTACCAGTTATTCCATTCATCTGTAAGGAATTCGTGTTAGTACTTTGCAGCCGTGGCTTATTGAACTGATAGTTCGCTAATTTTCACATCGGTCAACACCTGCTTTCTTTGGGATTGGAATTATTATATTCCTCTTGAAGTCTGAGGGTATTTTGCCTGTCTCACACATCTTGCTCTCTAGATATATATATATATTGCTTCCCCCTACTTATACCTCCCGAGGAGATCACGAATGTAAAATTAGAGAGATTAGAGCGTGCACAGAGGCTTTCAGACAGTCGTTCTTCCCGCGAACCATACGCGACTGGAACAGGAAAGGGAGATAATGACAGTGGCACGTAAAGTGCCCTCCGCCACACACCGTTGGGTGGCTTGCGGAGTATAAATGTAGATGTAGATGTAGATGTAGATGGTAGAGTTTTGTTAGGCCTGGCTCTCCCACGGCTGTCAGTAGTTCTAATGGAATGTTGTGTACTCCAGGGACCTTGTTTCGACTTAGGTCTTTCAGTGCTCCGTTAAACTCTTCACGCAGTATCATATCTCTTATTTCATCTTCATCTCCATTCTCTTCCATTTCTGTAATATTCTCCTCAAGAACATCGCCCTTGTATAGACCCTCTATATACTCCTTCCACCTTTATGCTTTCCCTTCTTTGCTTAGAATTTTGTTTCCATCTGAGCTCTTGATATTCATTCAAGTGGTTCTCTTTTCTCCAAAGGTCTCTTTAATTTTCCTGTAGGCAGTATCTATCTTACCACTAGTGATATGCTCCTCTACATCCTTACATTTGTCCTCTAGCTATCCCTGCTTAGCCATTTTGCTCTTCCCGTCGATCTCATTTTTGAGACGTTTGTATTCCTTTTTGCCTGCTTCATTTACTGCATATTGGTCCCGAATTACAGCTCTTACACCCCGAAAGAGAGTGGTCATGACATATCCTGTCTCTGATAGAGAGCGGAATTTCTTTTGGTTTTGGCGAAGAGCTGTGACGCCACTACTTGCTCGATCCTTTCGTTTCAGTTTGGTGACAGTGCGCCCAGTTTTCATCTCCAGTATCAGTTCTGATCTTAAATCCATTATCTTCGACTGCGAAACGACGTAAAATTTTCTTATAGGGATCGATGTGGCGATATCTCAGTTCAACAGTCAACTGACGCGTCGCAACTCTGTGCTAAAGGGAGATGGCGTGCATGTGACGTAGGTGGCGTTGTGCCATCTCATTGGTCAACGCTCAGACGCACGCTCAGAATATCTCACCTGCTGGATATTACCCAGCACGTTCGGGAAGACTCCCGAACGTTCTATTCCACGCTATGACGTCAGAAACTTTGCACGCTCAGCACTCAGTGTTCGGATGCACGGTCCGTGTGCCGACGGATTAAGACCGAACGAGAGAGTGTTACAAAAACTGGACATGAGACGGTAGTAAGGATCGAACCCGAGCCAAAGGCTGAGCAGTCTCGTGAAGTATAATTTACGCTGTGACAACAACTGATACTAATCGCACCTAGCGGGCCTCTTGAATTTGGGAGCTCAACGACCTGACTGGCTAACTACAATACTAATTAACAGGGAAACGATAAAAAGTATAGAATTTTTTCTTAATAATTATTCCTCAGCACAATCTGCCCTTCAACATCCTTGCAAGCTTTTCACACTATTTCTGACCATCCTGTATACATATACACATCTGAAAGATGATATCTATTAAAATTTCGGGTCCATCGCATAAAACTGTCGCTAGTAGCGCCTCTAAAAGAATGAAAATCAGGTTTGCTCTACATAAGGGCCGCGCGTGCCTTATGATTGTTCTCCTGCCTGGGTTACTTCCCTTCAAGTGGGTTTCTCCCAGCATTCCACTGTTTCGTTTATCTCAGCCATCGTCGGTAGTATCGTTCGTGTGTGTCGTTACGTGTTTAGTTCTTTTGTTCATTTGTTTCATTTTTGTCACTGTTAAAATGCTAACTATTGAAGAACGTGCGTTCTCAGTGGAACAAATGTTCAAAGCTAGCGGTAAATACAATACACAGGTTCAGTTCGTCAAACATTTAATTCAGTTTTCCCGGAGACAACACTCCCACATCGCGATACTCTGGGAGATTTGATTAACAGATTTCGAAGTACGGGTTCAGTAACAAATGCACCGAGAAGTGGTCGTCCTAGCGTTTTGTCTGAGGATAAACTACTCGATATTTCCGATAAAATGACCATGAGTCCGAACAAGTCAGTAAGAAAACACGCCGACGAAATCGATGTTAGTGTCGGAACGGCCCACACAGCTGTAATGAAAACATTAGAACTTTTCGCATACAAAGTGACAGTCGTGCAAGAACTGAAAAATACTGATCATGGCAAGAGACTGCATTATTGTCAATGGTTCAAAAATTTCGTTCAACAAAATGGAAGGAATATTCTTAATGAAACATTTTTCACTGATGAGGCGTGGTGTCATTTATCCGGGTACATGAACTCGCAAAATTCTCGTATGTGGAGTACTGCTAATCCATTGTGTATTCACGAGGAACCACTTCATTCTGTGAAAATAGGAGTTTGGTTTGCAATTTCTAGGCGTCGGATTGTGGGTCCCATATTTTTCAACGAAACAATAAACGCACAACGATACTGCCAACCAACCAACAGCTTGTGTTTGGAAACATGATCAGACAATTTGAATTGTGTATTAAACAACAGGGGGGACACTTTCAACATTTAATGTGAAAATTTGTAAGTAAAAATGAATATTCAATAAATCAATAACTTGTGTTTCACTGAGTTTCATTTAGGTATATTCACTGCGGCATACGGCACGCGCGGCAAACAATCATACGGCACTGCTGAGAGACTTTTTGAACATCCCGTACACTCTGTAACGGACCTGAGCGTTAAGATACATTTGAGATAGAGTTTGTTGAATTGAAGTTAGTCAAAAATGCTTTTAAGGCGACGAAGACTAAATTATCACCACCGCATTGGGTTTGAACGGCGTCGTGTAATAGGGGTACCAGAAGCTGAATGTTCCTTCTGCGATATTGCAGAAAGACATGGCAGGAATGTAGCGACTGCACGTGATTGCTGACTGGGATAGTCACGAGAATGTACGGCAACAAGAACACCGGTTCCGCACGGTCAAGTGACACAACCGCCACGTGGCACTACCGCAAGGGAAAAACATCGTATTCGGTGTATGGCTCCGGGCCTCCTACAGCATCTGCTGCAGGAATTCGAGCAGCAGTTGGCACAACAGTGACACAATGTACTAACACAAATCTGTTACTTCAAGGACAGCTCCGACCCATGCGCCCCGTCGCGGTCATTCTACTAACCCCAAACCACTGTCATTTGCGACTTCAGTGGTATCAAACGAAATCTCACTGGAGGGCAGTGTGGAGGTCTATTGCGTTTTCTTGTGTAAGCTGTTTCTGCCTCGGTGCCAGCTGTGTGTTGAGGACCTGCAACTAACTTGTCTCCGTGCTAGACGCTCTGGACCTATACCTCGAGGTATGGTCTAGGGTGCGATTTCCTATGACAGGAAGAGCTCTCTTGGGGCTATCCCACGTACCCTGACTGCAAATCTGTTCGTCAATCTGGGATTCGACCAGCTGTGCTGCCATTCATGAACAGCATTCCAGGATGGTTTCCGACAGGATAACACTTGCCCCACGTACCAATGTTGAAGCCCAACACGCTCTACAGATTGTCGACTTGTGGCCTTTGCCTGCTCGATCGCCAGGTCTGTCTCCAATAGAGCACAAATGGGACGTCACGGGATGATAACTCCAGCGCCATCCACAACCGGCATTAATCGTCCCTGTATTGGCAGACCACGTGCAACACGCATTGAACTACATCCAACAAACTCACATACGGCAGTTGCACAAGAAGATGCATGCACTTTTTTTTTGCTTCATTCAACATTCTGGCGGCTACAACTGCTATTAATGTACCCACATTTCACATTTGCAATGGCTTATCTCGCACTTACGTTAACCTGTGATCCTGCGATGTTAATCGTCTAAATATTATTCCTAGAAAAATATATTCCTTAAATTTCGCTACTCTGCGCAGCTTGTTTTTTGCTGTTGCTACTTTTTCATATATATTTTGTAATAAGAGCCAACGTCCGTATTTAAATTTTTATTTTGAACTGACGATCGGTTTCAGCAGTACTTTGCTGTCATTTTAGGATCTGTAATACGACATAGACTCTGAAACGACCCCTTAGAAAAATTAAGAATGACTGTGCTGGTAAACTACGTTATTTCACACAGAAACAGCTGAGTAAAACTCAGACAGTTTTATCTTTAGTTATTCTGATCGTCACTAACTGACACACAATATTTTTAGCGCAACTCAATCTGACTTTCAATAATCCCTACAAAAGAATACCTTTTAAGAATCACTTACCTCACAAAAATCTTCGTTACTCGAACTACTGTAGTACATCGAGCGCCAATACTGCCAGCTAAATAAAAGATTCTAACTACTGAAGACACGAACCACTGACAGGTATAGCTAGCAAATGAAAGATTTTGATAGAGAACAAACAATGTATTTACCTTAATAGTGTTCAAAAGTCATAATATATATATATATATATCAGTTCATGACATCCAGTCTTACAAATTTCCTTTTTCTGACGGACACATGTCCAGATCGTCCGCTCATAGTAACCTCTCAAAACTCTGGAATCTCTCTCCCCACATCCTCCACAGCTGGCGGCTTACCTTCAACTTCTCAACGCTACGCGCTGTTCACATCCAACTGCCCAACACTACACTAGCGAATAATCCATCAATGAGTCCGACCAGCCACAGATTGCACGCAGCGCAGTCAGCGATTTTCCTAGAGAGCACTACGTGGCGTCACCAACATAAAAACCTAAACAGCCTACTTATAACACATACTGCATTTCCGAATGTATTTTCTATGTCAGTAGTACATACGTAAGTATAATGTTTTACATTTAGCTAACATACCTCATCGTTTCCAAAATTATGCCACATATTTTGAGAATGTTGAAACTTCAAGTTGTTAGGAAATACACTCCTGGAAATTGAAATAAGAACACCGTGAATTCATTGTCCCAGGAAGGGGAAACTTTATTGACACATTCCTGGGGTCAGATACATCACATGATCACACTGACAGAACCACAGGCACATAGACACAGGCAACAGAGCATGCACAATGTCGGCACTAGTACAGTGTATATCCACCTTTCGCAGCAATGCAGGCTGCTATTCTCCCATGGAGACGATCGTAGAGATGCTGGATGTAGTCCTGTGGAACGGCTTGCCATGCCATTTCCACCTGGCGCCTCAGTTGGACCAGCGTTCGTGCGGGACGTGCAGACCGCGTGAGACGACGCTTCAGCCAGTCCCAAACATGCTCAATGGGGGACAGATCCGGAGATCTTGCTGGCCAGGGTAGTTGACTTACACCTTCTAGAGCACGTTGGGTGGCACGGGATACATGCAGACGTGCATTGTCCTGTTGGAACAGCAAGTTCCCTTGCCGGTCTAGGAATGGTAGAACGATGGGTTCGATGACGGTTTGGATGTACCGTGCACTATTCAGTGTCCCCTCGACGATCACCAGTGGTGTACGGCCAGTGTAGGAGATCGCTCCCCACACCATGATGCCGGGTGTTGGCCCTGTGTGCCTCGGTCGTATGCAGTCCTGATTGTGGCGCTCACCTGCACGGCGCCAAACACGCATACGACCATCATTGGCACCAAGGCAGAAGCGACTCTCATCGCTGAAGACGACACGTCTCCATTCGTCCCTCCATTCACGCCTGTCGCGACACCACAGGAGGCGGGCTGCACGATGTTGGGGCGTGAGCGGAAGACGGCCTAACGGTGTGCGGGACCGTAGCCCAGCTTCATGGAGACGGTTGCGAATGGTCCTCGCCGATACCCCAGGAGCAACAGTGTCCCTAATTTGCTGGGAAGTGGCGGTGCGGTCCCCTACGGCACTGCGTAGGATTCTACGGTCTTGGCGTGCATCCGTGCGTCGCTGCGGTCCGGTCCCAGGTCGACGGGCACGTGCACCTTCCGCCGACCACTGGCGACAACATCGATGTACTGTGGAGACCTCACGCCCCACGTGTTGAGCAATTCGGCGGTACGTCCACCCGGCATCCCGCATGCCCACTATACGCCCTCGCTCAAAGTCCGTCAACTGCACATACGGTTCACGTCCAGGCTGTCGCGGCATGCTACCAGTGTTAAAGACTGCGATGGAGCTCCGTATGCCACGGCAAACTGGCTGACACTGACGGCGGCGGTGCACAAATGCTGCGCAGCTAGCGCCATTCGACGGCCAACACCGCGGTTCCTGGTGTGTCCGCTGTGCCGTGCGTGTGATCATTGCTTGTACAGCCCTCTCGCAGTGTCCGGAGCAAGTATGGTGGGTCTGACACACCGGTGTCAATGTGTTCTTTTTTCCATTTCCAGGAGTGTATAAGCACTATCAGTAGGTAGATTACAACCGATCAGCATGCAACTTTCGCCGATTTCGTCCGACCACACACATGCACGTCTGGAGCTCTGCTGAATCGGGCGCTGTGACAGGCCATCTACATCTGACATCCGTTAGGTCGGGCCGTCATAACATATGTTACTCTTGCATTTACATTAGGTTCATTATACAATTCACTTACCGGATATTTTTACAGTAATTTAAGACGAAAAATCTGAACTGAACGAAATTACAAACATTGTACAAAGATCATACCTTAGTAATAGCTGTCAACACAGAAGATTTAGTAAAGGAGCAATATGGTCATTTAAGTGATACCCTGCTGAAAGCTTTTCTTCTGCAATGCACATGTCATATTTATGCGATTTAAAACCAATCCAACAACAGTTCATTATACATACGCTCACAGGCGCTTGTTACATCACAAATATACTGTATATATAGCTCACAGACGCTTGTTACATCACAAAAATACGGTATAGAGTGGCACATACGTTTACATAAGCTGGACATATTCTAAACAGTGAAAATCCACTTTCGTGTGCTGATTCTTATCCACTTGACAACTCGGCGTGAGGTACAACGTAAAATGAACACGTTTCGCAACAGAAAATTTTTGAGACCTGGCCGGCCGCGGTGGCCGTGCGGTTCTGGCGCTGCAGTCCGGAACCGCGGGACTGCTACGGTCGCAGGTTCGAATCCTGCCTCGGGCATGGGTGTGTGTGATGTCCTTAGGTTAGTTAGGTTTAAGTAGTTCTAAGTTCTAGGGGACTTATGACCTAAGATGTTGAGTCCCATAGTGCTCAGAGCCATTTGAACCATTTTTTTTTTTTTTTTTGAGACCTGAAGATCACAGAAAAGTCTGTCTAAAACGGTTTTCTTAAATAAATATTTCTTCCAGTCTACGCTGTTGAGTGTCTTTTGGCTAGTAAACAGATCGCTCCATCAGTACTGTCAAAATGAGGAACTTCAATCAAATAGTAATAAATAACAAGCTTATTTTCATGTCTGATGACGTGTGTCCATGGTTTATTTTTTTGCGCTGGTATTGTGGCATGTACTGTCTGTCTTATTCTTGCATTTTGTAAAATTTAAATATAAAGGACCATCTGATGTATAAAATATTCTCGGTAATCTTGCCGCGTCAGTTCTAGATAAAATCTCGAGCTTTCGACGATTACCTCCATCGTCATTGTCAGGAGCTGACTGTCTCCACTGCTGCTATGGTAGCCTCTATATAGCCCGAAGACGGCTTCTGATTGGTCGGCTTATGATTGGTCGGCGATTACGTGCTGCTGTCTCAGACGGTGTCACTGTGTGCGCCGGTGGCGCCACCGCTTCCGTTTGAACGTAAAGCTTGGAAGGAACGTCTCTGCTGCTTCTCTGCATCAAGCGCTCGTTTCCACGCACAGCTCAGATGGTATTCGCTATCGCGGTTAAAGTTCTTTTGGCTCATTCTTGTTTCAACAGCCTCCTTTATAAGAGAATCCCAGTACGTGGAGGCATGGGACAGAATTTTAGTTTCATCGAACAATATTTTGTGTTTGTTCGTGAGGCTGTGATCTGCAATTGCCGATTTCTCCAGCTCTCTATTTTTAATATGGCGTTGGTGTTCTGCACAGCCGACCAATCAGAAGCCGTCTTCGGGCTATATAGAGGCTACCACAGCAGCAGTGGAGACAGTCAGCTCCTGACGATGACGATGGAGGTAATCGTCGAAAGCTCGAGATTTTATCTAGAACTGACGCGGCAAGAATACCGCGAATATTTTATACATAAGCGCCGCCGCGAAAAACTTCGTTCTCAAGGACCATCTGAAATATACCGTTTTACCTATTTCCTGTGTTGAGCTGTAGGCATTTTATTTATCATTCCTCTTGTTATTCTGTTTAATGTAATGTGTGCTACTGACAGCATTAAATACTTGACACCTGCATCCATGGGCGAAAATAGTCGTCTGTAACATCAGTCAGTCACCTGAAATTAAAGTTACGATTACCGGTGAATGTAACTGCTATCGGTGAATACCAGTACCATTACAAGTGGCAACGATAGACACTCCAGTATCATCTGAGTTACTTAGAGCTTCATGTAAACGGCTTTGAATAAGAATAGCTGAGCGTCTGTACCCTGACGATAGCGTGAGAACAATGAAGGACTCTGTCACTATTGTGTAGAACATTTGCTTGCGAGCAGTGCCTCTAGAACCGTTTCACTGTTATTAGAGTAGATGCCCGGCGTCTATCAAATTTCAAATTACACTCCTGGAAATGGAAAAAAGAACACATTGACACCGGTGTGTCAGACCCACCATACTTGCTCCGGACACTGCGAGAGGGCTGTACAAGCAATGATCACACGCACGGCACAGCGGACACACCAGGAACCGCGGTGTTGGCCGTCGAATGGCGCTAGCTGTGAAGCATTTGGGCACCGCCGCCGTCAGTGTCAGCCAGTTTGCCGTGGCATACGGAGCTCCATCGCAGTCTTTAACACTGGTAGCATGCCGCGACAGCGTGGACGTGAACCGTATGTGCAGTTGACGGACTTTGAGCGAGGGCGTATAGTGGGCATGCGGGAGGCCAGGTGGACGTACCGCCGAATTGCTCAACACGTGGGGCGTGAGGTCTCCACAGTACATCGATGTTGTCGCCAGTGGTCGGCGGAAGGTGCACGTGCCCGTCGACCTGGGACCGGACCGCAGCGACGCACGGATGCACGCCAAGACCGTAGGATCCTACGCAGTGCCGTAGGGGACCGCACCGCCACTTCCCAGTAAATTAGGGACACTGTTGCTCCTGGGGTATCGGCGAGGACCATTCGCAACCGTCTCCATGAAGCTGGGCTACGGTCCCACACACCGTTAGGCCGTCTTCCGCTCACGCCCCAACATCGTGCAGCCCGCCTCCAGTGGTGTCGCGACAGGCGTGAATGGAGGGACGAATGGAGACGTGTCGTCTTCAGCGATGAGAGTCGCTTCTGCCTTGGTGCCAATGATGGTCGTATGCGTGTTTGGCGCCGTGCAGGTGAGCGCCACAATCAGGACTGCATACGACCGAGGCACACAGGCCCAACACCCGGCATCATGGTGTGGGGAGCGATCTCCTACACTGGCCGTAGACCACTGGTGATCGTCGAGGGGACACTCAATAGTGCACGGTACATCCAAACCGTCATCGAACCCATCGTTCTACCATTCCTAGACCGGCAAGGGAACTTGCTGTTCCAACAGGACAATGCACGTCCGCATGTATCCCGTGCCACCCAACGTGCTCTAGAAGGTGTAAGTCAACTACCCTGGCCAGCAAGATCTCCGGATCTGTCCTCCATTGAGCATGTTTGGGACTGGATGAAGCGTCGTCTCACGCGGTCTGCACGTCCAGCACGAACGCTGGTCCAACTGAGGCGCCAGGTGGAAATGGCATGGCAAGCCGTTCCACAGGACTACATCCAGCATCTCTACGATCATCTCCGTGGGAGAATAGCAGCCTGCATTGCTGCGAAAGGTGGATGTACACTGTACTAGTGCCGACATTGTGCATGCTCTGTTGCCTGTGTCTATGTGCCTGTGGTTCTGTCAGTGTGATCATGTGATGTATCTGACCCCAGGAATGTGTCAATAAAGTTTCCCCTTCCTGGGACAATGAATTCACGGTGTTCTTATTTCAATTTCCAGGAGTGTATTTATAACGAGTTTACTGCCCCGTTTTTTTAACAGACAACTGGAGGTGAAATGCAGCGATTACAGAGAGCAGTGAGGAGACGATAAAACGCGACAGGGCCTCTAAATAATGTAAAACATAGGCGAACGGTTTGGTCACTAAACTACTCTCGCACTTCCTGAGATATCGGGTGTTCTGGCGGATATCAGTATCGCCCGTGCACAATATTTCGACAACGTCACTTCTTGTCTTTGACAGGTGCTGCCTGGGATTGTACTTGTACTAATTATACAAGTGACACATACTCTGAACCAGCAGGTCTCCGTACCAGCAACTGGGTGCAAAGGAACTCTTAAAATCCTCTCTCTGACAGCAGTACACTACCTACAGAGCTTTTGCAGTGCTGCAGTAACTGTAGAATACTATGCTCCTTGTTACATTAATGACACTGCAGAGAACGACGAGACAATTATTTAAGATGCTTGCAATCTGTTTGCCGCCTGCAACATTTTTCCACGTAATACCTCTAAAATAATCGAAGTTACAACTTAAACTTGTGCATTATTTACAATATTTTCCGCTGTTTTAGTACTATAGAACGGTTGTTCTGTGTAGAATGGTGCAATAGTCACCATTCACCAAAATCACATTCCGATTTTTTTTCCGGTCTGATAGAAAAACAATGAACTCAAACTCCTATTACAGACGCGTCTATTACGTTTATCATAGTGTGGTATGCCTATTACCTGCAAAATGATGTAACATACACATAATTCACTTGCAATGTACACTTTTTGACTCCACAGGATAATGCCTTCTCCTAGGTTATGTATGAGTAGCGCAAATGACAGACCACTGGCGGTTTCCAGGAAGTCTCCTTATCAACTTTTAGGGCAGAAGATTTGCTGACACACAGTTGCCAACAAGAATATCGGCGTTGTGCTCAATAAGAATGACTTTCTGTAAAAGGCTTCAAAACTTAGCTCTTTTATCTTCAACGATGTGACCTTGAACCATAGTATGTTCTACTTTATAGTTCATATACGATACGAATCCTCTTTTTTCCTTTTGAGGACTCACTAATTCTCGAATATCTTAAAATTTCGCCAGTTGAAATCTGAACATAACAATGAAAATTTTCACGCCGGTTATAACGTACATCAGTATGGGAGGGCTCATAATCTGTTCCAGTGCCTTCGATAGAGCCGGTATAACTTTAATAAAAATTTAGAAAAACAACTGTACAACACAGAACTTTCTAATGCTTACTTCCCAAGACAGCACTTCATCACTTCTTTGGCTGGTATGTAATTTCAATCTCAGTGAAACGTATTCTTTCACGGTTAAAAAGAAACTGTTCCAAGGAAGTTAACACACCCTTCAACATTTTTGTTGTTATTGGTTTGGGTATTACTGAGAGATGGCACGCCACTCTCTCACTTTAACAACATTGTGAGTCAGATAAATCTTCATATTTTAGGTCATGATCTCCGTGTTCCCCAGCACTACATTTGGTATATGCGGTTTATGACTCTTTCACATAAGGAATTTGTGGACAGACTATTGTTATAACTGCATGTATAACCTGTAGATAACTTGTATCTGAGGAGCTGTAGTGGACACAACGGAAAACAGGGACAGAGATGAATTGAGGACATAAATTCAGAGTGCAGCGATAGGTCTATGTGAGTGATTCTGGGAAGCAGCACTCAGTGGACCCTACCTGCAGAGTGACTTCAGGCAGCAGCTCTCGCCTGCCTTCACACAGCGCTGGACCAGAGGGCGCCTGTTGGCAAAACATTTTACCTGGGCGAACCAGCAGTCGGTCGCGACGGCGGCCACTTGCGGGAAGTGGGTGGAGGAAGCCGTTTAAGAGAGACGGCTATAAACTGAGCCTTTGTGCAGACGGTGGGAAGACCGTAAAACTCTGCGAATTCTCATGTTAGAAGCTGGAACGATATGTACAGAGAGGCTGGTGCATGTGTTTTGTGGAGGAAAGACTGCTACTCCCCTGATGCCATGAAGTCGCCAGGTTCTTTTAGTGAACAGCAAAAAACATATTTCACGGGCACGACTGGCTGGGTAGCTTAACAGCCTTCTTTCAGAAATTGGAAATGGTCAGGCAGGAGAGATAACATCTATCCGCAAATGAGGGACTGTGGCCACATCTAGGTAGATGCGCTTTTTGCACAAACATGGCCATGCTTACCATGAGAACGACGCTCTCTAGTCTGAATTCTTCTGTTGGAGACAAGACAGATTTGTACTCGATAATTAGCCCCTCTCAAGATGCGCAAAGTGGAGGTTTCTCCCCCAGCGTGGGAACCCCAGTTCTGTGTCTGGATTGGCTACCAGGTCAACAGAACAGTCGAGAGGGGAGATTCAATGAATAGAGGAACACAAACTGTTTCAAATGTTTCAAAACAGTCAGATGTTTCAGTTTACCCATCTCTGCTGTGGAGGGAGGTGTGGAGTGCGAGATTATAGAGGGAGGCTAGAGCTTCACACCAGTAAGCATGGATGTATGTTGCTATGGTTTTGCTTGAGTTCGATTGGTTTGTGCAATGTGGGGACGATTTCGCTCTTGCTAATTCGGCTGCTGTACCGAGGCTTGATGGAAAGAGGTTGTGATTCTTTACCTTCATCTTCTGGTCCTCCCGTATTGGAAAACTTCAGGTCTTTCCGTAGTGGGTGAGGCTTGTGATCTATATCTTGTGGTGGACTAAGAGTCAGTGGTAGTTTCCAAACGCACAGACAGTGAAACTACAAATCATTTTCGACGTATCGTATGTCACGAAGGTCAACTTACTCGGTCTGTGTCGGCCACCATTTGATAATTCCAGTATACACCATCGTGCCTGTTAGTCAAATTGGTTTGGCCAGACGAGCGAATGGATGTACCTCACACTGAAATCTACCAGTATTTCAGGACTCTGATAGGGAAGTTTGTCATATGCTAATAATCAGAATGCCAGACCGTGTCGTTTACAAATTTTCACGGACGTGTCAGATCGTTGCAGCTGGCGCAGCTCCTCGCCCACAGCGTACCATTTTCTGCTGCGGCCTGAATGAAGGTGAAAGGGTAAAATATTGCTGCACTTTCGTAGAGTTGTTAAATGATATTCACAGCTCCCTGTTCTCGGGTGAACTATAGTTTGTGGTATACTTGGTCGTATTCCATTCCATCTGAAGAGAGTTGGGCCTCACAGTGAGTTCACGTAAACAAAGTCAGAGTGTAAAACTTCCTGACAGATTAAAACTGTGTGCCGGACCGAGATTCGAACTAGGTCCCGAGTTCGAGTCTCGGTCCGGCTCACAGTTTTAATTTGTCAGGAAGTTTCATATCAGCGTACACTCCGCTGCAGAGTGAAAATCTCATTCTGGAAAGTCAGAGTGTGTTGTAAAACGGATTAATTCAGTAGAATTTGTGTAGCTTCAGTCCCAGTGTATGCTTTGCCAATCAAACACTTTTCATTTTCTGAATTGTGTCTGTCATGTTTTGTGACAGATTTATCAGCTCATTGTAGTTATAAAAGGATTAATACAAATTGCCATTAGTTTTTAAACTTAAATACGCCATTGTATCTATTCATACTCCCTCAACCATTCACTGTTTTTATTTTATCGTGGCGGTACACGGGAACACCTGCAATTCAAGTTTCAGTCTTATTAAATTAATTAATTTGATTATTAATTTGAGTTCAGAGAGTGATTGCTGGCTTAGGCAACAAAAGTTCCAACCTTAAATTCACTAATTTCATGTATAAAAATTATCGGTGCCGCTCACGATTTGAAGGTAATTCAGAAGGTAATAGATTAGATAAGATTCAGTTTTCTTCCATAGACCCAAAAAATGAGATGTTTCTCGTGGGTGTGGAACATGTCAAAAAGTATAACATAAAAACATAAAACATTTGACTATAATACTCACTATCCTGATCATTTGTCAGGATATTGTCGAAATAGGTGAATACGACGTGGTAAACTGGGACAGCTAATATTTCCAGAATTAATATGCTGTCAGAATGAAAGATTGTTAAGCACTATTAATAAACTTATGATACAGAAAATACCTAATCTTAACTGTTGTGAGCAAGTCCTTTCAAATCCGAAATTTAACAGAAATTCTTACTTAAGCTGGCTTAACAGTCTCTGTTAAGATATTCATCTATAGAGTAGAAGGAGTTGCATATCAAAAAGACTTTCAAACTCCATTTAGACCGTGCTTTATTTGAAACTAAGTTTTGGTGGATGCTGTCAATTTACTGAAAATGTCTGTTTCTGAATATTGGACTCCTTTTTGACCACGGTAAGTGATTTTCGGTCTTTACGTAGATTGTTCTTATTCCTAGTATTGATACAATGTATTGAGCTATTGGTTGGAAATAGAGATGTATTACTTGCTACAAATTTCATTGAGGAATAAATATACTGAGAAGCAGTGGTTAGAATAGAAAGTTCCTTGATTAGGTTTCTACATGGTGTTCTTGAATTTACACCACAAGTGATTCTTATTATGCACTTTTGCACAACAAAAACTTCTGCTCGGTTTGAAGAGTTGCCCCAGAATATGATCCCATATGACGTAACAAAATGAAAGTAAGCGAAGTATGCAAGTTTTTTTTATATTTATATCTCCTACATCCGACATCGTTCTCGTAGCAAATACAGACTTGCTGAGGCGCTTAAGCAATTCTATGGTATGTGCTTCCCAACTGAATTTATTATCGAGTTGTAATCCAAGAAATTTAACACTGTCAACCTATTCGGTCTGTGTGTCTTCATATATTACACATGCTGGAAGTATATATCTTACAGGTTCTGAACTGTATATAGTTTGTCTTCTCAAAGTTTAATGACAGTGAATTATCTTTAAACCATTTATTAATGTCATTGAAAATTTGGTTATCAGCTATTTCTAAATCTGTACTTGACTTGCTACTTGTTACAATGTTTGTATTATCTGTAAACAAAAGAAACTTAACATCTGGTGATGTAACAAATGAGAGGTCATTAATCTACACAAGAAAAAGTAATGGACCCAAGATGGAGCCTTGAGGAACACCACATGTAATTAATTCCCAGTCAGATGAAGACTGACTGCTTACTGCACAGGTATTTCACAACGACACCCTTTGTTTCCTGTTAGATAGATGTGAGTCAAACCATCTCACAGCATTGCCGGTGACACCATAATATTCTAATTTACTTAAGAGAATGCTGTGGGCCACACAGTCAAAGACTTTTGACAGGTCCCAGAAAATGTCAGTATCTTCTAATTTATTATCTAATGAATTAAGTACATTCTTACTGTAAGTGTAAATAGTTTTCTATATATCAGAACCCTTAAGAAAACCAAACTTGGACAATATGTTATTTGCAGTTAGATGGTTAAGGAAATGCTTGAACACAACCCTTTCAAATATTTTTGAGAAAGCTGGCAAAAGTGAAACTGATTGATAGTTTGATGGTGTCTCTTTATCCCCCTTCTTGTAAAGAGGCTTAACTTCAGCATATTTTAGTCAGTCTGGAAACGTTTGGCTGATAAGAGATTGATTACACAAATAACTTAAGACAGAACTCAACTAGCATGAGCACTCTTTGATTAACTTCATTTATATGTTATCATACCAACTAGAATACTCAGATTTTAAGGATTTTATGACGGATGCTACTTCTTCGGAAGACAGGAGTGTCATTTCCATTTTACTGAAGTTGGTTTTAAGGACTGGTCTCAAATACTCCATTGCACTTTTCTTTTTTAAATATAATGATATGTAGCATTACTCAGACAAATATTTATGATTAAAGCAAACGACATGTTGCATTACTTTTAATTAGACAAGATGTAATGAACAGTACTGGTGCTGGTAATTCATAACCCGTTTTACTCCATGACCTGAAATATTGCAAGTAGGCTGTTTAGGTTTTTATGTTGGTGACGCCACGTAGTGCTCTGTATGAAAATCGCTGACTGTGCTGTGTGCAGTCTGTGGCTGGTTGGACTCATTGTTGGAATATTCGCTTGTGTAGTGTTGGACAGTTGGATGTGAACAGCGTGTAACGTTGGGCAGTTGGAAGTGAGCCGCCAGCAGTGGTGGATGTGGGGAGAGAGATGTCAGAGTTTTGAGAGAGGACAATCTGGACGCGTGTCCATCAGAAATAGGAAATTTGTAATACTGGATGTTATGAACTGAACACTATTAAGGTAAATACATTGTTTGTTCTCTATCAAAATCTTTCATTTGCTAACTATGCCTATCAGTAGTTAGCGTCTTCAGAAGTTAGAATCTTTTATTTAGCTGGCAGTATTGGCGCTTGCTGTATTGCAGTAGTTCGAGTAACGAAGATTTTTGGGAGATAAGTGATTCGTGAAAGGTTTAGGTTATTGTTAATCAGGGTCATTCTTTTGTAGGGATTATTGGAAATCAGGCTGCGTTGCGCTAAAAAATATTGTATGTCAGTTTAGTGATGATCAGAATAAGTAAAGAGAGAACTTTCTGAGTACGTTCAGTTTTGCTCAGCTGTTTGAAAATCAAATATCGTATACGTTTACCAGCACAGTCATTCTTAATTTTCAAAGTGGAAGTTTCAATATGTTTCCGAGAGACTCTTTTCATTGTATTCTGTGAAAGACAGACTGGTACGAAATGGTGTTTCAATTCATTTATTCCAAGAATCGTATCCATCTCAGACTGAACAAGATGATCCTTTAGAATGTCAATCACTTCGAGCAGATGCCTTTTGGCAGGTAATGCAAATGTACTGGGTGTGAACAAACAAAGTATACGATTTTGTAGAGTTATTAGAAGAAATAAAAAGAAACATCTTTGATACATGACACAAGTGCACAGCTTCCTCACTGGCTGTCCTTGAAAGGTTTGACACTGGACATCGGCCGAAGTTCACCGTTGTTTTCACTGCTTCGTATGCAATATGGTGACAATGGATTTCATTACTTCTGTGTCCACGTCCCTGGATAAACAATCATACTCTATGATACTTTGAGCTTACAAAAAAGCTTCTACTGGTCTTTGCAGGTTTGTGATGGCTGATGGCTGATTACACTCTGAGTTATATGAGATGCATATCGTTCTGGGGAAGGCACTATGCAACTGTCGATCATTAAGGAACTTCACGAAAACCGATACACAGAGATGAGGTTAACAAATCAGGTCACTGACTTGACGGCCATTTGATGAAACAAGATCCCACAGACTAGACTGACAGGAACCACGTAGACCTCACCACAGTGTGTCAGACGTTCAGTTTTAGAAATATGTGTTACAGCGAACCCAACAGTAGCACAAGGTTTCATAAATAAGGAACTAAATACTTCCAACGCCAATGTGTGGAATGTTCTGCATGAGACGGACATGCATCCATTCAAGTATCAGATGGTACAAGACCTATCAGCTGATAACTTTCCTCAGTGCGTGGAATTCTGCAAATAGTATCTGCACCAAATTGTAAACATCCTTGACCTACAATCGTGTCTTTTGTTTACTGGCTATGGTGTTACTGAGGGAAACAATATTCGACAGCTGCAGTAACCACGTCTGGGGATTTGGGAGTCCTAAGGCAACTCGTGTGCTCCAAAATCAACAGAGATTTAACATAAATGTGGGTTGGTTTGTTCACTTTCAAATCATTGGGTCGTTTCTTCTACCTGACACTCTCGATGGAACAAACTACCGTATCTTTCTGTGTGAAGTACGTCTCTATAGCAGTTAGCAATGATTATAGTTACTGCAGACGGGGCCACACCACACTTAGCCATTGGTACAAGAGAACATTTAGACTATATCTCGCCGAATTGTTGGACTGAGATAGTTCGGCCGATTTAGTAGCCACCAAGTAATCCTGACCTCACTCTTATGGATTTCTTTTTATGGAGGGAGATAAAGCGTCTTGTGTCTTGTACACCAAAGGCAAGACATCATCAGACGCTCCAAGAGATATGGTTGTCCATTTGTCTAAAGTTGCAGCCATTCGTAAAACACCTTGTCGTTTTGAGCGTGGTTAATAACTATTAGCATGCAGACATCCGTTGTGCATTAACGTAAACGGACGACATTTTCAGCACCATCGCTAGAACAATATTCATCACTTGGTACTTTGGCACCACTTCTGAACATCACTATCTTAAAAACCTTCATGGGCCCTTAGCGTGGAAAAGATGCACCTGTAAAGTTTTTATCATATCAAAAATTTATTACGTGTTATCTCATCCTAACATTCTAAAATGTCGTTATATATGTAGATTTTATACCCTGAATATCGCTGGAACAACTTCTCTACCTGCAAATCGTATCATTTGGCAATTTCTTAGATTTTTTTAAACCTTTTAGTGAAAACAGAGATAAATGGACCGGTTACAGTGTCCTAACGTCAAGAAAAATGTACTATCTATTAATCTATGGAAAGAATTAAATTATCAAACATGTTATTTTTTCTTTAGTGATGGAACTTTTTAATTATTTCCTTCCACTTGAAATAGAGGTGCTAAAACAAAAAATGGCATCTAATTGTGTATTGATGTGTTAAACTTAAGACGCTATTTAACTGCATAAGTTGTATTTTACAAGTGAAAAAAGATTCAATAGTTAAATTTTATAGAATTTTTAATGAAACTAGTTGAAAACTGATCGACATAGTAAAAATTTTTCTGTATGCAGCTAGAAAGGAAAACAAATTTTTATATGATTATGTAAATAAAGTCTTGTATAATTCACACAGTTATTCAGTACCGTGTAAGTAAATACAACTTTTCCTCCTAGGATAAAAACATAATATTGAAATTCTTCTAAACTTTAACTTAGGAAAATCTTTGAAAATGAAGTCTTATTCCAATGACTTCAGGATATTTCTTTCGATGGTTCTTGAGAAAGTGTTGACCTATTACATGTGTTTATCGATTTGAATTTTGAAAAACGTGTTTCACCACTAGTTACAGGTAAAAGTAAAGTCGGGAGGAATCGACAGCTATCAAAAGGAGAGAATACCAATAAAATTTATTTTTATAACAAAAGATAATGATGTATGTGGAGAGCTTCCAGCAGGCAGAGTGAGGGCTAAAATAAAAATGTCATCGTTAAGTTCCGCCTTAATGCTGTCGTATTCATCACCATCTTAACACAGCCTCAAGAGCCATCCATGCGGCTTTTAGTTTTCAACCATCCTACGTCTGTATATCATGAATCTCGTATAGAAAGCTGAAGTTCTTACTACGTACGTAAGCCCAAATCTATACTTAGTGAGCAGACAGCTGTATCGATAGTAAAGTAAAAAATAATAACATTTAAGACGCGTTCTGCTTCATCTTCGTCAACAAGTTCAACTCTAGACTCACATGTAACTTGTTTCGGCACTGTCCTGGGACAAATTTTCTCGTCTTCTCCGAAGTCTGAAGAGATCCACGTTTGTCAGCAGCCGCTTTTGCATTCGTTATCAGACTGTTAAATCCCTCTTCTGATCTCATCTTCAAAACACTGCCAACATGTTCAGCTAGCTCTACAGTACTCTGTAGGTTTACGGTAACACTTTCGAGAGCTTTGGTGACCTGTTTGATCCTAAACATTTTTCATACCAGACATTTGTACAACAAAGAAATTTGAATCCTGGCCCCCGCCTCAGTTTGGCACCACAATTAATCACCTGTGTCGCTTGGCTCTGCTTATGCTAAAATATCAAGGAATTACACCGAATGCCAATCATAAATCATTCTTTTTTCAAAAATGTCTGTGAGTGCAACTAGATATTTAATAAATACCACTAGAACGGTGTAAACAGCGCTTCTTTAAGTTTTATTTGCTGTGATTAGAAAAAAGAAGAAGCGCTGAATTTGTATAAAACTGTAAATTTTCTCATGGCACTACCAGAACGATGTTAATTGTGTTGTTTTATTCGTCGGTGAAGCACAGTTTATAATTTTCTGTAGTATTTATCTGCTGTCGCGAGGGAGATTTCTGTTTCACTGTGAGAAAATGAAACGACTTTTGTAATATTTAATAGTAAAATAAAACGGCGACTGCCTGGGCCGTAACTAGTTCGCGCAACTGGGATACGGGAATAAATTATCGTGCCGTCGTAAATCCCTGTCCTTATCCCCTCGCACGCGGCGCATGCGCGCGCACAAAACGCTCTCCTGGGTCGGCTCGCCCAGAGAATCGCGGTTTGATGACGCCATAAAATAAGAATGGGCGGGGCGTTCCGACGGACGCGCTCGCCCATAACCCGGGCCCGGCCGTCATTTGCTCATTGAATTATGCATTCATTTCGCGTTTATTCGGTTTCCATGACAACTGCACACCACGATAAGTGTCCCCTGATCCCCGCTTTGAGACGCGTAATAACTCCAAACTCGCGAAATCGTAAGCGTGATGGAGGACCAGGGCAGGATTTTGGAGGTACACTCAAAGATTTTTTTCAGTGAAGCTCTGTGCCACCCTCTGAGACAGATGAAAGTGACACACACACACACACACACACACACACACACACACACACACACACACACACACGATACGTTGAGTTATGTATACAATTAAATTTAGGAACTCCATGTTTTGTAGGATACCTTGCAATCAGTTACAGCATTAACACCAGAGCTCTTTCTGACTGACGAGTGCAATTTCCTTTTTATGCTACGAGTGAAACGTCCACTCAGAAAAATCAGTGAATTACTGAGCTGATAAACCTCTTACGTTATTTGATTTTCAAACAGCTGAGCAAAACTGAATGTGCTCAGACATTTCTCTCTTTACTTATTCTGATCATCACTAAAGTTGCATACAATATTTTTAGCGCAACGCAATCTGACTTTCAATAATCCCTACAAAAGAATGGCCCTGACTAAAAATAACCTATACCTTTCATGAATCACTTACCTCACAAAAATCTTCATTACTCGAACTACTGCAATACAGCGAGCGCCAATACTGCCAGCTAAATAAAAGATTCTAATTACTGAAGTCACTAACTACTGATAGGCATAGTTAGCAAATGAAAGATTTTGATATAGAACAAACAATGTATTTACCTTAATAGTGTTCAGTTCATAACATCCAGTCTTACAAATTTCCTATTTCTGACGTACACACGTCCAGATCGTCCTCTCTCAAAACCCTGTTATCTCTCTCCCCACATCCACCACTGCTGGCGGCTCACTTCCAATTGCGCATCGCTACGCACTGTTAACACACAACAGCGCAACACTACAATAGCAAATATTCCAACCAGCCACAGACTACACACAGCACAGTCACTGATATTCATACAGAGCGCTACGTGGCGTTACCAACATAAAAATCTAAACAGCCTACTTACACGAGATACAGTACTCCGTGAGTAATCCATGTCTTTTTTTAATAACTTTTGTCTAATCTAGGTTACGTTTGGGGGAGAAACAAATTTGAAATAAGGTAAGGACTTTATTATCATAAGTGTTGTAGTTTTATCCATGACATGAGCGCTGTACACATCTCCTAGTTCTTGCCACTGAGGAGTTTCCAGATATGAGGGTAATTCCGAAAGTAAGGTCTCCTATTTTTTATAAGTACAGAGTCCTGTTTATTTCTACGATGGTTTACATCAGTTTACAGCTTGAACATCAGCTATTTTTGGACATAATCACTATTTCTGTCGACGCATATTTGTAGACTCTGTGGCAGTTTTTGTATGCCCATGTCATACCAGCTCGCCGCCATGCTGTTCTGAAAGTTATGAACCTCTTCTTTCACCTCGCCGTCGGAGCTGCATCGCTTTCTGGCCAAATGTTCTTTTAACCTAGGGAACAAATGATAGTCACTGGGTGCCAAGTCAGAACTATAGGGTGGGTGGGTGATGGTGTTCCACTGAAACTGTTGCAGGAGAGCAACGGTTTGCCGAACGATGTGTGGGTGAGCGTTGTCATGTGTACGCCCTTGCTCAACATTCCTCTTCTCCGGTTCTGAATAGCCCGTTTGAGTTTTTTCAGAGCCTCACAGTACCTGTCAACGTTAATTGTGGTCCCAGAGGGCATAAAGTCGGTCAACAATACCCCTTTCAGAACCCAAAAAACGGTTGTCATGACTACCGGCAGACTATTTGTTTGAATATCCGCGGCTTTGTCGAAGAAGGATGCCGCCACTGGCGTGATTGTTGCTTGGTCTCAGGTGTAAATTGGTATGCACAGGTTTCGCCACCCGTGACAACTGAGTCCAGAAAGTTGTCGTGTTCGGCTGCAAGGCGGTGAAGAAATGCGCGGGAAGCATCAACTCGTTGACGCATGTGGTCGTCAGTCAGCATGCGTGGCACCCATCTTGCGCACACCTTCCGGTAGTTCAATGTTTCCGTTAAAATTCTGTGAGCGGTGCTTCGGGAAACCTCAGGAACCAACGTGCAGAGATCATCCAGGATGATCCGCCGATCTTCACGCATGCTTTGCTCAACCTTCAACACTATCTCCTCAGAAATTGACGGTCTCCCGCTCCTTTGTTCGTCGTGAATTTCGGTCCGACCAGCTGCAAACTGTCTACACCACTTTACGAACATTTTTGACACCCATGCTCGACTCACCCTACACTTCCGTCAATTGGCTATGGACTTCAATCGGCGCAGTGTCCTTTGCGTTCAAAAACCGAATATCTGCCCGAAATTCGCACTTGGCGGTAACATACAACGGGAGCCCCATTCTCAACGGCTGCCAAGCCGAGACTTGGCGCCTCAGCGCGGCGTGCGCATGTTTACACACAGCGCGTGAAGCACTCTTCATAACAGTGTGACCAACTGCCACACAAACAGAGTTCTGTACTTATAAAGAAATAGGAGACCTTATTTTCGGGATAACCCTCATATAATCAATTTCTGGCTTACTGACTTCCCTTCTGAACTCAAATTTAGTGAACTTTATATCCTGATCGGAATTAAGATTTAACATACGGAACTGCATGTCGTGTTCTGAGAGTCCATGTACTATTATAACTGCTTTTGAGCTGCTAGCTTCCCTAGCTGGGAAGTTCACATGAGGAATTAAATTTGGTAATTTTATTGATTTTATTGATTGCAGTAAACTGTTAAAGGAAGAGTTATAAAGAACATTTATATTAAAATCATATATATATATATATATATATATGTATATATATGATATATATGATATAACATTTGATGTTCGCGTATAGCAACACTATTTTCCGAACTCCATCTCCTCGTAAATGTTATTGTTTCGCAGCGAATAGAATTGAGTCGTCTAAAAATTATGTCTCTTGTAAACCTACAAACACATAATAGGTCATTAGCATCAGATCAATTGTTTTCAGTAGGTTCTACTGTGATTGCAAGGAAAATTGGTGTGACTCATGACTTAAGGTCTTATAGCTACGTTCCCACAGGCAGTTGCGAAGTCAGGCATGGATGATTCGAGAAGAAATAGTCGTAGTGTTCTTTAGAACCGGTTAAGGCCTCGTAGGAAGGTATTTTAGTAAGAGTATAGCTCTCTATACTTTTGCCGTCTAAAAATTAATCATACAGTACACATGGCATTAGGCGATCTGAAATAAATAAGTCAATAAAAATCAGTTTTTAACGTCTTCGATTCAACATTTGCACTATTTGTAGCAGAATGACATAAAACGAATAGGTTTATAACTCAAGTATAAGTGTTAAAAATTATTTCGGCCTCTGTTGCATCGTGGTGGGTAGCCGGAACGTAGCTTTATCACATAATGATGTAGCTTTATCCTGACACATACTTCTGATTCGCAGGTGCTCTACCTGCCATCTTGTAGCAGATATGCTCTTGGTCTATAATTTTTACTTTCTTGTATTTAGTTATTGTGGTACGGAATAAATCTCAGACCACATATGTGGTCTATCAAGTCTTGGTATCAGCTCTTGCGCTGCGTCTACCAAGAAGCGAGCTCACAGGGCTATCTATTTTGCGTAAGTCATGCTGGCTGCTTCCAAACCGTAACACCAAACTCGTGTTTCCCACGTACACCGATAGGTTCTTCGCAAAAATTTCGGTTGAACTTATTTCCGACCTTAGCCAGCTTTCAGTACCTACAACGATTTGTACATCAGTGCTTTCTGTCTGCGCTTGGAGCTCTGACACTTTCCCAACACAGCTGTGACAATTTATAACTGTTATACTGATGGTTCCTGCATCTACGTTCTCCCTATGTTCGACCTGCATCCTTTGAGACTGAAGCCCTTTTTGTATTTCCCCGAGACCCTTTAACAAAAAAAAACCACCCAGTCCATGCAACACAGTCCCTGCTACTGCTGTTGCAAACTCCTTCTTGTTCCTCAGGTTCCGTCCACAATGTGTTCAAACGCGTGAGGAACCGCTACATTCTGTGCAAACTCCTATCAGAGCAACCCACGTTCTACGAACAAAACATCAGCACATTCGCTACTCCAGCTGATTCGAGCTTTCCTATCCCACATTCTCCCTTCCCTTGCTCAATAACATTTCCAACACCTTTCTCCTTCCAGCGGCAAACCTAATCCTGAAATTTGGTCAGCGTGCACCTGGGTGAATATATCGCAGCTTCACTGTTATCAAGAGACTGATGTGAAACTTACAGCATGATCCAAAACATAAAAAATAATATTAACAATAAGACCATTCACACATCATCAAGTGATACATACCTGTTCGTACTGATTGTAGCAAAAAGACGGCATTAGAGAGAAGACAATATCACTTATCCGTCTAAAACAGAAAGACTTGAAGGTAGATTAAGTCAAAATCTGCTCTGTACTCCCTCACATAGGTGCAGGCCCCTCAGGATTAACGGAGAGAGGGACTTTGGGACCAACAAAAGGCTCCAGTGACAAGTCAAGACTCCGAGTCGATCTGTGACGTGTGCTCAACTGACACATTTCGTGGGAGAGAGGTGTGCGCGTTTGATTTCCGGTAGTACTAGAATATATTTCAACTTTTCGCACATAATCCACACAGCGTTTACTTCTCTCAGCTCAAATAGCATTCCTGTTACTGAAAAAAAAAAGAAGAAACGGGTAGTAAAGGCGAAACGGCAATCAATTTTGAAAGTTCTTAAATAACTACTGTCGACTATTTCTCTGAAAACAAATGGTTTTATTTATTCGTTTCTCACAGTTATGTTGGTGGGTATATAAATTTGTTTCGTTGTAAGATGGTTCAAATAGCTCTGAGCACTATGTGACTTAACATCTATGGTCATCAGTGCCCTAGAACTTAGAACTACTTAAACCTAACTAACCTAAGGACAGCACACAACACCCAGCCATCACGAGGCAGAGAAAATCCCTGACCCCGCCGGGAATCGAACCCGGGAACCCGGGCGTGGGAAGCGAGAACGCTACCGCACGACCACGAGATGCGGGCTTCGTTATAAGAGGTACGTGGCAGTACATTCGAGCGCGATCAGTTTTATAAATTTTCTTTTCACCTTACAATAGGAGGCCACGACGGTGGGATAACGGATTTACCTCAGACTTTGTACACCTTTAGTAGGCCATTGAAACAACATAATGTGAATATAGTAAAGTGCACTACTCTGACAATTCCGAGAAAATCGGAAGAGTACTTTTACGGGTCTATTATTTACATCATGTATCTGAGCAAAGAGGCTGCCTGCACGCATTCATTGTGGCTATAGGTTAGCGTTCGCTCATGGCAAGAGGGTCGTAGAAGAGGCGACGGCTCGAATATCATTAACACTTATTTTCTAATCTATATTTTTTCATCACTGATCCCATAATTGTATTTAGATGACATTTGAGAAGTTTGTTTTGTTGTGGTCTTCAGTCCTGAGACTGGTTTGATGCAGCTCTCCATGCTACTCTATCCTGTGCAAGCTTCTTCATCTCCCAGTACCTACTGCAGCCTATATCCTTCTGAATCTGCTTAGTGTATTCATCTACGATTTATACCCTCCATGCTGCCCTCCAATACTAAATTGGTGATCCCTTGACGCCTCAGAACATGTCCTACCAACCGATCCCTTCTTCTGGTCAAGTTGTGCCACAAACTTCTCTTCTCCCCAATCCTATTCAATACTTCCTCATTAGTTATGTGATCTACCCATCTAATCTTCAGCATTCTTCTTTAGCACCACATTTCAAAAGCTTCTATTCTCTTCTTGTCTAAACTATTTATCGTCCATGTTTCACTTCCATACATGGCTACACTCCATACAAATACTTTCAGAAATGACTTCCTGACACTTAAATCTATACTCGATGTTAACAAATTTCTCTTCTTCAGAAACGCTTTCGTTGCCATTGCCAGTCTACTGTATTTCTTTCCCCCATTCCTGTCAATTGAGAAGTAATATAATCAAAAAAACCACAACCATTTTCATGAAGTTATGAATTTCAAATGTTATTTGACTATTTACTACTATTTGTAATTAAATTTTCAAGGACGAGGGACAGGCTTGGAAAGCCAAAGTCAAACCTCGATAAATAATTATGCCAATGACGTTATTCACAATCAGTAATACAGTACCACGCTGTGGTGCATTATGCTTACTATCTGAGCCCACATCTTATTCTGTTACTCGCTCCTGTGAACGGGAACGCGTTATGCATATCTTGGTGTCTCTCGCGTCCATCTAGAAAAGATAACCTGAAGCTGCTTAAATAAGGCGAAACGCGTCGTTGAAAAATAAAAAACTAAAATTGCAACCAAGACCGTTTTTAACCAATACTGTTAAGTACTGGTTTGCTGTATACCACATATGGATTGGAACAATTTCTTAACTATTTATTGTCTAAAATACACACACACACACACACACGCATTCGCAGTCATATACTTACTGTGAAGACATTGTATAAATGAAAGCAGCTGTCAAAATTCAGGGTGTACATAAAGTTCGGGATCACTTTCAATTACTTATTACACACGAACTAAACATTGTACAGATGTCACACATATTGTATTTTGAAGAGGTACTCCGAAAGTTTGTTTTAGAAACATTCGATATGCGAAGCATGTGTGACCCTGCAGACGCCAATACGGTAATTGCATTCTAGCCATACCCGTCCCAGTATGGCATCGTCGACTGTGGCAGTCGCTTCCCGTATTCTCTCCCGGAGCTCTGCTGCGTCACGTGGTAGAGGCGGTACATACACCAGATCCTTAATGTGTCCCCACAGAAAAAAGTCACACGGAGTGAGATCTGGTGATCGGGGAGGCCATTTCATGAAACAGCTGTCCCCTTCTGTAGCGCCGCAACCTGAACTCACCATGAGCTCACTATCGGCTAATTACCAAACTACGCTGTGGCGGTCTACATGGAAAAAAAACACACTAGTAATCAATCGTGTCGAGAAAACCTTGGAGAGAATCAAAATTCATTGACTTTCTTAGATTTTCATATTGTAAACCAGCAGTCATTCGAGATGTGAAGTTGCTCTACGTAAGCATTTGTAGAGATCCACGTAAGGAAACCAGTCCAAGGAAAGTTGGACACTGTGTCCGTATTTTCGACTGAAGCCGTAAGTGCAGTCGCGAGCCGTTGCTTCTGAACAGAGGCTGTTAACTGTGTTTTGATGTGTTTTTCAATGATACTGTCTTTCCAAAAACCACTTAACATGCTTTTTGTGTTAAGTTGATTGATTGATCTATGCAGGGCTTATTATGATGCTTACAAAATGGGTAAAAATTGCTTTTTTTATCTTTGTGAGATGGAAACCATTTATGCGTAATCACGAAAAGCGCTCAATCCAGTACTGAAATCGCAGTAGGCGACTTTTTTAACTTAGGAGATGACGATTTCTTATGTAAACTGATAAATATACATAATGTCAAAGTTGGTTTCCATTCGTTAACTTCTAGTTAAATCAGTTATTACTCGGAGATTCAACGCGTATATCACAAGTCTGTCAGGCGCATGTTGTGGTTTGCACCATCAATTGTCTCTGACCCGCCCTACAGAATTCTGATCAATTATTGTGTAATATGGTGTGTCATTATGCGTTCGGAGAAGTGATTTACGGTATATACATTGGGTAGTTCTTACTAAAATCCAATATGTGAGTGCTTCACCATTTTTATTTCGTAAGGCAGTTCAGTTCATGATGACTTTAGGAAAATAGATAATCAGTTGATGTGGCTGGTAGTATCCAATATCAGTCTTAGTAGCTTTGTTGTACAGTGGCATCATAAAAGCATGTTACAACCTGCCCATATAAATATCAGATGCCGTCTCCTAGTTTTGACACTACTGTAGAAACGACGTGACTGGATGTAGGAACCATACTGATAGTCACCTTAGATTGTTGTGAATTACTTTACTAAACTTGATCTTGTGTGGTCGAGTCTACTCCAGCCACGTAATTCCGATTCTCTGAGCAGATTTTAGTCTATTACATGCGCATAGAAATCAACAGGACGGCCATTTTGCATACTGTCATATTGCTTAAATTGAATTAGTGTGTAATTTTCCGAACACTGTGCAGTACCCATGATACAAATATTTTACTACCGCGAGAAATGGATGCGAATGGCGAGGGGGGGGGGGGGGATTTGAGGCCGTTCAAGCTTTTTTACGATACAAAATATTGCAACGTAATGTCTCTTTATGACAAGAACACCTTAGAGTTCGTGACCACGCGTTTATGACTACGTATATCTATGCCTCTTCAAACTGCGGCAGTAAAATTTCTTTGGTTCGTAACCGGTGTACAGATTGTCTTACGACTTCCTCTCTTCCTCTTGATTAATTTCGCAGAGTGCTTCTAGCCGCCACATACAACTCACACGCACACACACACACACACACACACACACACACACACACACACACACACACACATTGCGTTCTGAGATCTCGTCTTACGGGGAAACGTATGAGAAGTTACCAGTATATCCCCTGCTTTAGCGTTTGTTTCATAGATGTTGGCCAGCAAGTGTGAAGGTCATAAGATTCAGATTACTCCGGTTACAGCTGTAACTATGGTGACATCCAATCTTGAAACCGATCTATAATGTAGGTTGGGCACCATACGAATTATCACTATCTGTTCTGTCAAAATGTACTTGGCAACAGTTCGCTTTTCTTAACAGTCAGGGTAGTCTAAACTTTACTGCCTCGGCTCTAACTCTCATGTTGACAAGTTTTAATAATTTCTTAGTGGGAGATCTTATTAATTTTCTCGTAAGATTGATATCAGTGGTCGCGCGCTGTGAGGCCCCATGTCACGGATTGCGCGGCCTCTTCCCGCCGGAGGTTCGAGTCCTCCCTGGGGCGTGGGTGTGGGTGTTGTTCTTAGCACGTTAGTTTAAGTAGTGTGTAAGTCTAGGGACCGATGACCTCAGGAGTATCGTCCCTTAGGAATTCACACAATTTTTTGATATGAATGTTTGTCATTAATTCGAATCTCGTGTTGCACCGTAAGTAAAAATCAAGTTCTGACTGGACGACTCTATTGATACGGTCATTGGACGACTTTGTTGATATGGTCTGCAACTCCTTTTTCTACTCAAAATTATATTCCGGTACGCAGGAACTGAAAGTTGTGGATTGCAGTTCTTTCAGGTTCTCCGTTATGTTGATATGCATTTAAAATGATTCGGAATACTAACTTGATTCCTTGAGGATGGGAGCTGACGATGCTCTAGGGACTTGTTGTTGTTGTTGTGGTCTTCAGTCCTGAGACTGCTTTGATGCAGCTCTCCATGCTACTCTATCCTGTGCAAGCTTCTTCATCTCTCAGTACTTACTGCAACCTACATCTTTCAGAATCTGTTTAGTGTATTCATCTCTTGGTCTCCCTCTACGATTTTTACCCTCCGCACTGCCCTCACATACTAAATTGGTGATTCCTTGCTGCCTCAGAACATGTCCTACCGATCGATCCCTTCTTCTAGTCAAGTTGTACCACAGATTTTCTCTTCTCCCCAATTCTAGTCAATACCTCCTCATTAGTTACGTGATCTACCCACCTAATCTTCAGCATTCTTCTGTAGCACCACATTTCGAAAGCTTCTATTCTCTTTTTGTTTAACTATTTATCGTTCACGTTTCACTTCCATACAGGACTATGCTCCATACAAATACTTTCAGAAAAGGCTTTCTGACACTCAAATCTATACTCGATGTTAACAAATTTCTCTTCTTCGCTTTCCTTGCCATTGCCAGTCTACATTTTATATCTTCTCTACTTCGACCATGATCAGTTATTTTGCTCCCCAAATAGCAAAACTCCTTTACTACTTTAAGTGTCTCATTTCCTAATCTAATTCCCTCAGCATCACCCGACTTAATTCGACTACATTCCATTATCCTCGTTTTGCTTTTGTTGATGTTCATCTCAAATCCTCCTTTCAATACACTGTCCATTCCATTCAACTGCTCTTCCAAGTCCTTTGCTGTCTCTGATAGAATTACAATGTCATCGGCGAACCTCAAAGTTTTAATTTCTTCTCCATGGATTTTAATTCCTACTCCGAATTTTTCTTTTGTTTCCTTTACTGCTTGCTCAATATACAGATTGAATAACATCGGGGATAGGGTACAACCCTGTCTTACTCCCTTCCCAATCACTGCTCCCCTTTCATGCTCCTCGATTCTTATAACTGCCATCTGGTTTCTGTACAAATTGTAAATAGTCTTTCGCTCCCTGTATTTTACCCCTGACACCTTCAGAATTAGAAAGAGAGTATTCCATTCAACATTGTCGAAAGCTTTCTCTAAGTCTACAGATGCTAGAAACGTGGGTTTGCCTTTCCTCAATCTTTCCTCCAAGATAAGTCGTAGGGTCAGTATTGCCTCACGTGTTCCAAAATTTCTACGGAATCAAAACTGTTCTTCCCCGAGGTCAGCTTCTACCAGTTTTTCTATTCGTCTGTGGGGACATAACGTGTTAAAAATTCAATACTTTTTTGTGTTAAGTGAGATGTTCAGGAATATACTACAGCCCCCAAAAATCACTTCCGTAGAGTTCACAAAGACAGGGTTAGGCTAATTACAGCGTGCACAGATATAAAACTCATCATTCTTATCGGGCTCCATACATGAATGAAACGGGAAGAAACTTTAATGCATGGTAGAATGGGACGTTCTCTCAATCATGCACTTGACAGCGTTTGTTCAAATGGTTCAAATGGCTCTGAGCACCATGGGACTTAACATCTGTGGTCATCAGTCCCCTAGAACTTAGAACTACTTAAATCTAACTAACCTAAGGACATCACACACATCCATGCCCGAGGCAGGAATCGAACCTGCGACCGTAGCAGTCGCGCGGTTCCGGACTGAGCGCCTAGAAACGCTAGACCACCGCGGCGAACAACAGCGTTTGTCAGAGCTGGTTGTACATGTAGTTGTGTTGTACAATCGGTACTTCAATTTCTACAACGCTGAAAACAAATACGTAAGTTTAAATGTTGTGATTATAATTAGGAAGAAAATACACCCAAAACGGAACCACTGCGAGAATTGGTGTATAATAAATTTAAGCTTAGGCTAGCAGCATCATGTTTCAACCTTAATGCCTTTTGGTCTTTATCTTATGGGGGGAAAAAAGATGTATGCACATGACAGACACTTTCTGCTTCCTTTTGTGAGCTGCAGAGTCAACAGATATTCAAAAAAATGCGTTGTGTTCTTTACGTGTCTTCCCGAAACCCCAAGTTGCTCTTGACGACATAATAGAAGCTTTTTGGCTAACGTCGCTCAAGGAACTGTATGCTGCTTTTAGGCTGTTCCAGTTTGCGGTACAATTAGAATATAGCGTCGAAAATTTAACCACTGTGCCCTCCTAAGAGCTGTCGTGTGATCCCAGTGGAGTCGCAACAGGAGGTGGTTTGGGTTGGGGTTGGGTTGTTTGGGGAGGAGACCAGACAGCGAAATCATCGGTCTCATCGGATTAGAGAAGGACAAGGAAGGAAGTCGGTCGTGCCCTTTCAAAGGGACCATACCGGCAATTGTCTGGAGCGATTTAGGGAAATCACGGAAAACCTAAATGAGGATGGCGGGACGCGGGATTGAAACGTCGTCCTCCGAGTGCGAGTCCAGTGTGGAGGTGGTTTAGGGTGAATGGAATGCACGCTATAGAGTAACTGGTTCGGAGCTGTCCTTGAGGCAACCTATTTGTGACAGTTCTTTGTGTCACTGTGGTGCGAATTGTTACTCACATTGCAGCTGCGGATGCAGTACGATGCGCCAAAGCCACACGCCTTACACAATGGTCTTTCCTGTCGGTAGTGCCACGTGGCTATCCGGAGACCGGTTTTCTTGCGATCCCTACATTCTCGCGACCACCGCTGCCAGCGATAATGTACAGTGGCTACATTCCTGCCAACTATTTCTGCAAAAGCAGAAGGAATATCCAGCTTCTCGTAGCCCTATTACACGACCCCATTCAAACTAAGTGGCGTGTCGTTAGCAGTGTCTTTGTAGCCTTAATGGCATTCTTATTAACCTCAACTCACCGAGTCCAATCTTAAATTTAACTAACGCTCACGACCGTTACGGCGTATGTTTGAAACCAACCTGACTTGCGTCCTCATAGTCGTGCTACTCGCGCCACTGCTATGCGACAGGCGCGACATTTGAACAGACGTCATCTCTCAGGTGTAGGAACACGCCTACAAACTTTCGTTTACGTCGCATAACTCCTTCTGACTGTTACTATTTCTTTCCATCAGTGTATTTTCGGTTTCCAGTCTTACCAATGGACTGTTAATCAAACAGGAAAAATGTTTCTGACAGTTAAAGACAGTTACCGCTGCTGGAATATTGAATTATTTCATTTTATATGTATGTAATTAAGTTATTATTTGTCGTGACGGATAAACCCTAATTTGCATAAATAATGGAAAATTTACGTAAAGCAGGTATATGATCTTAGCAGCAATCTTTTGAGAATAAGTTTAGTGGCCGCCATTGATGGAACTGGCGGTGTAGCTGCGACACAGAGGACGCAACACGGAAGGAAGAGAGGTAGGAAGGAAGGAAGGTTATTGTTTAACGTCCAGTCGACAGTGAAGTCATCAGAGACGTAGTATTATGGAAGGATGTGGAAGGAAATCAGTCGTGCACTTTTCAATGGAACCACCCCAGCATTTGCCTTAAACGAATTAGGGCAACTACGGAAAATCAGAATCTGGCCAGTGTGGTAATCACTGCGCCACTCGCTCAGTGAAAAGGCAGGAGTCGGCGGTTCTGGCGTGGCGGGGGCGAGAACAACGCGTTTTTGTATTTGCGAATTGCCCTGCAGGAAACCAGCGGCGCTGTATATTGGCTACTAATTGTGAGACTCCGAGATGCGCGGAAGGAAGAGTGCCACCGAGCAGTGGCAGTCTATTGGCCACTGCAAGTACTAGAAACGTGTAATGGAAGGCGGGATAGTTGTTGCCTCAGCGCTAATACACCGCGTGCACAGCAGTAACAGCAGTTAAGAGCGAACTATTATGGGCTTCTAACCGTGTAAAAAGCTTTCCAGTGTTTTCTGTAATCAGGGCTACCAATATAATTTTTGTATGAGGTGTAAATGTAGACATTGTTCAACACATCCTCCGCCTGTTATTGCCTGGATCAGAAGTATTACTGTCCTATATTCCGAATGTTACGCTAGAATGATTACTTTTATAATTTATAAAAGTTAATAACTTTCCCGCAGACTAAAATCATTTTTTCATATTTCAGGTAATTTCTAAATAACCAATCATGCAATTGATATTCTAAAATTAATTTCAGCAGGAATTATTGAAAAGACTACAATCTGGTAAACTTCAATAATTTCCTTTTTATTTAAGTATACTGATTAATTTTTGGGCCTATTGTGTTACATGTATCGATGTTTTTGCTCTTGTACTCTAACTTCTAAAGAGCGGTTTTTGCTTATTTCAAGGTATTAATATTTCATTGAAGGACAACCAAGAAAAATATTTTGGTATTTAAAAATATTTGTCTGTTAGAATTTGCATTAGAAAGAGTTTCAGTGAGGTCATCATTATTACCACGTTGCGTTCAGCAGTTACTGATTCATTTGTTATTCTATTATTTACCACATTTAGTGGGCTTACATTCATGACTCTGATATCTAAGGAAAACAAATTTTTCAGTCCACTAAGTACCGAACTTACTTCCGTGTCAGTAGTGACTGGTGTCACCGGTACGAGTATGAATGATTGTTACATGAATTCAAGAATAATCACAAGAAGCTAGTTCAAATGAAAACCGCCCGCTTAAGGGCAGGCGGTCAAAATCCTTTATAATATAGTATTTCACTGCAACATGAATATTAAGCAACCTGCTTCTAGGTAACCAATCTTAACTCTACTTGAAATCCTTTTACTTAACTCTTTGTTAAGATGTAATCACGGTCAGTTAAATTAAGCCGAAAGAAGTGGGACGGTTAAATGGGTGTATCGAGTGAGGCGTGCAGTAGTATGAGTTTATGCCCGCATTGGGGTCAGTTCAGATCTCTGTCCGCTGTTACAGACTTAGATTTTTCATAGTTTCCCTAAATCTATTAGAAGTAATGTCGGGATTTTTATTTTGAAAATAACATGTTATGTTTCCTTTCCCTGTCATTCCCAGTACGAGGTTTTGGTCTGTTTCTAATGACCATGTCATCGACTGGACGTTAAACTCTAATGCTCCTTCTTTCCAGTAGTGTTTAATCTGTTTCAAGTGAATTATAATTCACTTGTTACCCACCCGTCACACTGTCTCTTTTAACAGAGCTCATGGCAGCGCATCTTCAAGCGCTACATTCAATTCTAGTATAAGGAACAAAAAATAATACTTAACCCAGTACCAATACAGTACAGAAATATTGTTACTGTATAAGAGCGGCGTTTTGCGCTGTTTTTACAAATAATGCTTGTCGGTCGCCTAGAGATTTCTTACCATCTGTACGGCAGGAAAGAAAAAAAAATGAATATTTTGTTTTATCGACGGTGTATTCGTTCACGTTCTTGTATGAGTCGTCAAATGTGATGTTCTTAGACGTGTGGCCGAGCGGTTCTAGGCGCTTCAGTCTGGAACCGCGTAACCGCGACGGTCTCAGGTTCGAATCCTGCCTCGGGCATGGATGTGTATGATGTCCTTAGGTTAGTTAGGTTTAAGTAGTTCTAAGTTCTAGGGGACTGATGACCTCAGATGTTAAGTCCCATAGTACTCAGAGCCATTCTGTTCTTAGACGCATTTCTTTGCTTATTTCGGCACTAACACTCTTCTAGCGCATACATGCATTAAGTTACAGGCCTTAAAGTACGTATTAGTCTCCAAGTTAGAATCACAGCACATCACCAATTTTCACTGTCGACATGGAGCGTTGTAAGCAATACTCAGCATCATTTCTTGACTATCCATACCATACCCTAACTGTAGCGTGAAACTGTTTCTTATACTCACGTAAGTGTCGCCTCGATAATTAGAAAAAGCCTGAAATGGCGGAAAGCAGAAAGTTAGTTCGTATTCCTACAACGATGGATACAGCGTGCCAGCTATCGCAGCATACACGTTATTCAGTTACGATGTGTGCTAATAAATTTCGACAGAAAAGAACTTCTAGTCACTGTGGCTAAACATAGGACTGATTGGAAATACAGATATCTGGGGTCAGTCACATTTGAAATATTTCGTAATTTCCATAAACCAGTTTCCAGGCTTTTCACATACATCTCCAGCTGCAGACTGCAGGAATTAATTTTTTTCACGTCTATAGAGTGAGGTTGGGTAAAAACCTAAATATTTATCTTCTATATTCTTTGTCGGAAGATGGGCCTGGAAAGGTTCGAAAACAAGTTTACGGAAATAAACAAAAGTCCGTAAGCAACTGACTACAGTAATTTGTATTTATATTCAACTGATATACGACGCAGTCAAAACGTTCTACAATATCTGTAATAGATAAGCTTAACCAAAGAAAGCTTAAGAAAGTATTTTAATCGTGAAATGGAAAACAATTGTGCACAGATTCTGTACAAACAATAATTTACTGTTCATAAATAAAAAGGAACTGAGAAACACTCTTTGAAATTCTGAAGCCAGTGGGGATAAAATACAGACAGCAGTAAATCTATCTTGTAAAGAAACTAGACTGCAGTTATAAGAGAAGAAGGACGTGAATGGGAAGCAGTACTTCAGATGAGAGTAAGACACGTCTGTAGCCTGTCGCTAATGTCATTTAATCTGTTACATTGAGCAAGCTGTGAAGGAAAGCAAGGAGAAATTTGGAAAGGAAATTACAGTTGAGGAGCAAGAAATGAAAGCTTTGAGGTTTAGCGATGATATTGCAATTGTTTGTGAGTCGGCAAAGGACTTGGACTAATACTTAAACGGAATAGACTGTTTTTTGAAAGGATTATATGATGAAGATCGTCAAAAATAAAACAGTGGTAATGGAAGTCAGTCGAATTAAATCACGTGATGCTGACAGAATTAGATTAGTAAATGAGACTCTAAAAGCGGTCTGTGAGTTTTTCTGTTTGGGCTGTAAAATAATTGACTGCAGTAGAAATGTTATAAACGCAGGGTACAGTAGTAAGACAACCAACTCTGAAAAAAAAGAAATTTGCGAGGATATCATCTAAATGTAAATGTTAGGAAGCCGTTACTGAAGGTATTTATGTGGATTGTAACCCTTTGTGGAAGTGAAATTTGGACGACAAACATTTGGAACAAGAAGCGCATAGAAACTTTTGAAATGCTGCGATACGGAAGAACACTGAAAAACAGACGGATTGAACGAATAACTATTGAAGAGTTGCTGTATCGAACAGTGGACAAAAGAGCATTATAGTCACAACCCGATTAAAAGAAGGTATCGATTGATAGGAGCCGGCCGGTGTGGCAGAGCGGTTTTGGGCTCTACAGTCTGGAACCGCACGACCGCTACGGTCGCAGGTTCGAATCCTGCCTCGGGAATGGATGTGTGTGATGTCCTTAGGTTAGTTAGGTTTAAGTAGTTCTAAGTTCTAGGGGACTGATGACCTCAGAAGTTAAGTCCCATAGTGCTCAGAGCCTTTTTTTTTATTGATAGGACACTTCCTGAGTCATCCAGGTACTGTCAGTTTGGCGAGGAAGGGAAATGTGGAGGGTAGAAATTGTGGAGAAAAGTACAGTATGCAGTTTCAAATGGCTTTAGGTGAAACCTTCCCGTCTCCTCTATATCTCTTTTGTTACGCAACCGTCCCTTCTACAACAACATATGAAACCTTCCCTTAGGATTGTAAGTAGGCTGTTTAGATTTTTATATGGGTAATGCCACGTAGCGCTCTGTATGAGGGTCGCTGGCTGTGCTGTGTGCAGTATGTGGCTGGTTTGCATTGTTGTCTACCATTGTTGTCATGAACTGCTATAGCTGGATGTTAACAGCGCGTAGCGTTGCACACTTGGAGGTGAGCCGCCAGCAGTGGTGGATGTGGGGAGAGAGATGGCGGATTTTTGATAATCTGTAAGACTGAATGTCAATTATGAATATTAAGGTAAATACATTGTTTGTTCTCTATTAATATCTTTCATTTGCTAACTATCCCTATCAGTAGTTAGTGCCTTCAGTAGTTTGAATCTTTTATTTAGCTGGCAGTAGAGGCGCTCGCTGTATTGCAGTAGTTCGAGCAACGAAGATTTTTGGTGAGGTAAGTGATTTCTGAAAGGTATAGTTTAATGTTACTCAGGGCCATTCTTTTGCAGGGATTTTTGATAGTCAGATTGCGTTGCGCTAAAATTATTGTGTGCCAGGTTAAGCACAGTTTTGTATAAAATGTTCTAAGGGGACGTTTCATATGTATAAATAGTTCTAAGGGGACGTTTCATATGTCGACCCTTAGCCTAGGATACCTCACTGGAATCTTCTGATTTTTTTCTTGTAGTTTGTGTAATTAGTGTAGCTTTTGTTTATTGCTAGCGCGTAATTGTAAAGAGAATCTCCTTTGTAGTTGTAGCCTTTCATTGTTGTACAGTAAAACAGTTGTGGCATGCATATAGATTTGCACCAAGTATATCGCAGCTACGCTTGCAATTAACTAGATATTATTTTCAGTGCAATGTTAATGTGTTCTCCTATTTTTGCACTTCAAATTGTGCTTTTCTGTGTTATCGAGTGAAATATCGTGACAATAATGGCGTGTGAAAAACGTAACACTAGGCTCCAAACTAAATTGAGAAATAATAGTGACGACGAGCGTAGCTTATCAGCGCCGCCGAGTAATGAATTTACTAATGTTCAAAGTAGTAATTTGGTAACTGTGCATAGGGAAATGGAGCGGGCGTCAAACAATGGCGTAGGCAGTGAAACAGGTAGTGAACAGGGAAGCATTATTGATCGATCGGTCGGCAACAGCTCGCCTCAGGAATCCGAAATGATAGGACACAATTTTGCAAATACTGTAGATTCAGGTTTTGCGTCCTCACCGTTTTCTCAAGTAAGTCAAGACACATTTTCAGCTTGTCAAAATGTGAATGTTGCCGGTGCAAATTCACTGTCGAAAAGCACTGAGGAAAGTGTTTCAGACACCAATGCATTGTTATTACAATTAATGCAACAAATGGGAGAAAAGCTTCAGAAGTTAGACACAATGGAACAACACCAGAGACAAACACAGCAACAGTTAGACGCAGTGGAACAAAATCTTAAAAAGTTAGACACAGTGGAACAAAATCTTAAAAAGTTAGACACAATGGAACAAAATCTTCAAAAGTTAGACTCATTGGAACAAACTCTCGAACAAACACGTGAAGATTTAACTGCTGAGTTACATAACATTGAATCGAAATGTCAAAAAGTCTGTAATGATGTAAAAACACAAATTTGTGAGCATTTTCAACCTATTTTTTCGCGGCATGAAAATGCATTACAGAATCACGAAGCAGCCATAAAAGAGCTGCAAACCATTGTTCATGAAAATCATGAGACCTTGTGGGCTAAAATTGACTCAGTTGCATCTACCGATTCGGTTACGCAACTGGCAAAAACTCAGGAAAACTTAAAGAACACAGTAGATTCGATTTCAACACAAATGGACACTCTGAAACTTGGTTCAGAAAAACACACTGAGGAAATGTGTTCACTATCGGAGAAAGTAGCTGAACTTTCGGATCAGGTCACTAACTTATCTACAAAGGTAGATGATGATCTGAATGACACAAGACCCGTAGCCTTCACTGACACAGAAGAGTATGAACAAATTAGAAAATTCAGACAAAATCAAAATCAAATCAATACACAGTACAAAAGAGAAATCCGGGAAGTACAAGATCAGTTGACACAGGTGATACAAGAATTACATATTTCAGAGGACACTCGCACTCCAACACGGGAAGAGGAACTTAGAAATACGGAAAAGCCACAAAATAATAACACAGGGCATTTCGGTAATTATGAAAGAAATTGGCAAGGTACACCGAATTTTGAGATGGAACCGCCGGCACGACGTAACAATGACCGATATGCTACTCGCCGACACGATGACTTTGACTATAAGCTGTTCATTACTACACGTAAATTCAAAACATTCAAGAATTCTGCCAATGACATTCATCCACAAGCGTGGCTCCATCAATTCTCTCATTGTTTTCCTCCCAACTGGTCATTAGAACACAGATTAGAATTTATGTGTGGCTACTTGGAGAATGAACCAGCTGTAAGAATGCGATCGGTCATTCACGATTGTCACAGTGAAGGAGAATTTTACCATGCGTTCCTCTCAGCATATTGGTCACAAGCTACACAAGATCGCGTAAAACATAGCATCATGATGATGAAACACTTTGAACAATCTGAATTTTCCAGTCTTGTCAAATATTTTGAAGACATGTTGCACAAGAATCAGTACCTATCAAACCCATACAGCCCCTCAGAACTCATCCGCATTTGCTTAATCAAACTGCCTGAACATTTACGACATATTATTTTGGCAGGACGTTGCAAAGACGACATTGAAGCTTTTCAGGGATTGTTACAAGAACTGGAAATTGACACAGACAGTCGCGGGATGCGAAAACAGGAAAACAATCACTACAGGTCACATCCGTCACAATTCCGTGACGACAGAAACAATAAATGGCCACGACAAACCTATTCTTATAACGTAAATCGTGACCAAAACAGACACCACCCATATGATAACCACTGGCAGAGTAATAGTTACAGGGAAAGATCACCTTTCCGCGGTAATGACTATCACAGAGACAATCAGAGAAACAGACAATATGGGAACCAAAATAACTATTATCAAGGGAGACAGAATAACTTTAGACGCAATGGTCCAGCGCGTAGTTACGATTCTGGGAGAAATTCTCCACCACATGACCGACAAGAAAGAAACTATCGAACCTACCGACATGACGACAGACGATATGATCGTAACGACAGACCTGAATTGCATCAGAACTGGCGAGATTTAAATAGAGCAGAGCACTCTCGTCACAATGAATTTGTAGAAGTTACGTCTCCAAATCCCAATAACGACGCGCGCCAACAAAGAGACAATAGGCGATGACTCACACCGCTGGCAGCCACAATATGTACTTATGAAACTGACGACGGAGCTGCCGTAGCTAGTAATTACGTAAAAATGGAAGACATTAGGGACATCTTACTCCAGGAACACGACGTAAAACATAACAACATTGCATATCCTGTGATTCACATTACTGTAAATGACGTAAAATTTACGGCAGTACTTGACTCTGGCAGTCCTATTTCAGTAATTAGTGAAACAGCTTTTAGCAAATGCAACAAATCGAACAATTGCCCCACACTTCCGTTACGTAAGATTAAATTACAAGGTGCAATCTTTGGAAAAAGTGTAGATGTACGCCAACAAACCAATTTAGAATTCTTTTGCCAAAGCCACTGGACGGTCTGTATCCAACGCCTTTGTTAAAAATTTCTTACGTGAAGTTGGACACGTTAGTAAAGTCATTTCAGATAACGGACCGCAATTCAGATCTGCTGTTTGGTCACGCATGCTTCGGAATCATAAAATCAAACCTGTTTTTATTTCATTGTATTCACCACATTGTAACCCGTCTGAACGGATTATGAAAGAAATCAATAAGCTTTGCAGACTTTATTGTCACAGAAAGCATCAGAATTGGGACAGATATTTACACTTATTTCAAAATGTGCTGAATGAAATGCCTCATGATTCCACTGCTTTACCACCTACTCTTGTACTGAAGAATGTAGAACCTCCGAACAGAATCAGAGAGCTTGTACCTTTCCCGAATACACGTAAACTTCGACACAAAGACATAATTGATTTGGCTCTTAAAAATATAAAATCTGCAGCAGACAAAAGGAGAAAACTACACGGGAAAGCAAATGCAAAGAAATTATATATTGGTCAGAAAGTTCTCATTAAAGCTCATTCACTGTCACATAAGAAGAAACACTTGAGTCACAAATTCTTTCTAGTTTACAATGGACCTTACAGAATCCGACGTATACCACATGATAATTGCGTTGAAGTTGAAACTCTGCGTACTAGGAAGAGTAAAGGTTTACACCACATTTCTCATGTAAAACCATTTATTGACAGATAATCTGCTTTTTAACTTAGTCTTTGCAATTTTCACTTCACACCACTTGTACAATTTGTCACACTGAGAAACTGTTAACATGCAACTATGTTTAAAGCTAACTAACCATCCAGTCAAGAACATAGGTAACTTAGACAAGTAATTGCGAATGCATTGTTATTGCGAACAGACGACACAGTGTTGTTATTTATACATTCCTCCTTGTTAGTTGCACGATTAGAACATTTACCAGCCCTGCTAATGAAATTTTCATGCAACATTTTCGTTTGCTTGAGAGTGGATTCTGGATTTGAGGTGCTTTATGTGAAATGCCAGATGACACAGTGGTTGGTTTGTGTGACAGCTACACGATTATATCACGACGTTACTAATGCGTGACAATTTACAATGTTGCTTTTGCGGTGTATCTGTTTTATATCTGCACAGTTTTTTTCTGAATTCTTCTATAAAGTGAGACATGTTTTAGTGGTGACTTTTGTGCTATTGCTACAAGGAGACAGCCTTTTCCGTAGGACAACAATACGTTACAGCACAGTACTTTCCTCATCACGGCAATAAGCGTAATAACTAAGATATCTATACGCAAAGCATTTCACTTTTGTGTATCATGAGGTAAGTACATTGACTTCTGCAGAACTTAGCTTTCGGAGGACAATAACTACGACACTTCCCAGAGATTATCTTACAGCAAGACGCACATTTAGCGCTACAGGACACGTATTTAAGTGATTAATTTTGTACTTAAAACATTTATTTTTAAAGATTTTTGAATTACAAAGAAAGTTTTTCGTGATACATTTCATTCCATTGCTGTAATCTGTAACACCTGAGGGTATATTTACAATAAACCTCAGGGGGGTACACGTTTACTTTGTGTACCATGTGTCTGGCAAGCACAAGAAGCCCTAGCTAATATGGTATTTGCTTATACAATTTAACACATCGGTACCATATTTCTCTAACACATAAATTACACAGCTATCTGATCATTTAACAGAGAAACAAACATCTTTTTTACTACGTCAGTGACACATGTTTACGCAATTACAGAGTTGGATTACTTCACACTTAAGAAATTGTATTTTGTCTGTACTTTTTGCACTGTTCATATTTTTTTTGGTACCATTGTGATACTATGAGGGCTTTGAATGATGTATTTGGTAAGGGAGCATGATTTTAAAGTACGTTTGAGGCAGATGACACTTTTGACATGAGCAGAGAATTTTGTTAGGTTTTGAAATTATTGGAGGAAGCTACGACGATTTTGAGATTTGACTGAGGTGTTATGATGTTATTATTACGATGACAATGAGTATTATGCTGCTGAGGTATGTTTATGATTAATAGGCTGATGCTATATGAGTTATTTGATTATGCTACTTATCTGTTATGATGCAATATTGAAGAAGTGTCGACGAATAAGGTAAGGAGTAATGAATAGTGGTTAGGGACGCGAACTTGTGAAAAAGGATGTTGGAAACCAAGAATCGTACTTTAAGAGTTATGAAAGGTGTGTAAATGCGTGAATGTATCACAATGCCGGCGAAAATTTTTTGGACACGGTTATATTCATAGGATTTTGTTTCTACACATTTGCAACGCACATTCTTGACCTGTGATATGTTTTTATATGAGACTGTCACTGTAGCGGAAACTGCTGTCGTAAATGTTTCCGTAAGAAAGTTAAGTGACCACCTGCACATAATGCGACGTGGGCACCCAGGTGTGTCAGACACCTGGAGAACAAGCCTTTTCAGACGCTCAGGTAGAAAAGAAAGCCATTAGGGTGTGCCAGAGGCACAGGTGGAAGAGAGGGACAAAGAGAGGCCTATACCCCTGTTTATGACATTCCTTTGTAGAGGGCATCGCTAATGCGACACGCTCGTTACTTGACAACATATGATTTTTGTAATGCGTTGTGGGCACACAGCTGTGTCAAACACCTGGAGAATAAGCCATTAGGATGTGCCTTTCATCGCTAATGCGACACCCTCGTTACTTAAAAATTTATGATATTTACTGAAATGCCTAACAAAATGACAAGAAATATTTTTACATCTGCACACCTGATTATGACAAGAGTCTTTGTACGAGAGTTGAGAGCAATTAACTAATGAAATGAAATGTCACATGACTACTGAATGATATTTTTATGCTTTGGTTTGCGTAATTGCTTATTTCATTTGATATCTGGTTTCCAGCTGTGTTGCAGCATTGCTTTTATAAAATGAGATGCATTTGCTAATGTGAACTCTTTCTGTCAACAGATCTATTAAATGATAATTTTGTAATCCACATTCTTTAAGAAAGGAGCACTTGGAAAGGAAAGAACAATAAGAAGAAACTAGTAACAGTAACACATAATTTTCTTTTCAAGTACATGGTAATATTTTTTTACAATCAGTTGTTATGGTGCACCACTTTAATTACATAGACATTAAGATGTGAATAGACATTTCCCTTGTCTGCATTGTTGTTTTTACTGTAATATTTTTTCTGCTTGAGCTATGTCATGTCTAGGTATAAGTTGCTGCTGTTTGCCAGGCATAGTGTTATTGAATTTGACTTTTGCTAATTTCTTAATGCTGCTTGCTTCGCAAATCTGCGTTTTTTTTTCATTGCTGTTTATATTAACTGTGTTATGTGATGCTGCATTGCCTCGTCCCTTGGTATATATATCTGAGCTCAGTAGATTTAAGTTAGCTTAAGAGGGGGTAGACTATATAAGAAACTAACTATGATGAATTGGACGAAATGCATTAAGAAGCTATAAGAAAATGGTTTGGCCAAAAAAAAAAAAAAAAGGATACTGTACAGTGGAGAAAAACTATTTTTGACAGAGGAGGTGAACAGAATACAGAAAGCAGGCTTAGATAGGACTTTTGGGAATAATGATGAACGAAGGGAGATCTCCATGCAAAATACTGCAGTAAAACAAACCCTGTCCTTTCCTTTGTTGTTATCCCACTATGTGTTTGTGTACCCTTGTGTATTTGTTTTCTTCCTGTCTCTGTGTAGTTTCATAGAATTTTTTCTTCTTTTAATATTAAGCTACATTCACTATGATGAGGAATACTGTTATCCTCAAATATACTTTGCATTAATAATATGGTATTTTCTTTGTAAAGATGTTTAGACATTATGTATTCTGTTTTGTTTTAATGCTCATGTGTAAAGTTGACGTTTTAAAAGTGATTCTGATCTTTTATTTTTGTACTCATGTCATCATTCCTGTAACACTGATGTATATGTTTATTTCTATTCTGTTGTAAAGCCTGTACTACAAATGTTATCTGTATTGTTATGTTTTTAATGATGTATTTTGTACCTTTGTAATCGTATTCTTATGTTATAAAATTGTAATTGACAGCAGTTCATCAAGTAACTTGTAAGTTCCATTTCACTGCACACGTTTCTGTTGGTCATACTATATGGACACTATGTGAGAAGTAGGGACTGTTAGTGTTTGCATGTGTGTTAATAATTCAGCAAGGGACTGGATAACAGCATTGCAGGTTCTAAGGACAATTCCAAAAACTTTGTGAGTGCACAAGTGGTGGTTATGGACTTGCTCTATTATCCGCAAGACACTTCAATGGTGATTGTGCACCTGCACAGTCGCAACAGATGGCTGCTGGCCAAAGGACTACAGTGGGTCTGCATCTCTGATGACCCACCAATACCATTATTTCTACAAGGACTACAGTGGGTCTGCACCTCTGGTGGCCCACCAATACCATACTCTCTACCAGGACTACAGTGGGCCTGTCCACAATTTCTACAAGGACTACAGTGGGTCTGCATCTCTGATGACCCACCAATACCATTATTTCTACAAGGACTGCAGTGGGTCTGCACCTCTGGTGGCCCACCAATACCATACTCTCTACCAGGACTACAGTGGGCCTGTCCACAATTTCTACAAGGACAACAGTGGGTCTGCACCTCTGGTGGCCCACCAATACCACAATCTCTACCAGGACTACAGTGGGTCTACTCTGTGATGACCTACCTACCAATATTCTTCGAAACGTCGACTGACTCTGCTGTGGGTTTGCTCTGTTGTGGCCCATTACCTGTCAGCATGTCAAGAGTCAGCACTGTCTTACCGTTGGAAGGACAATACTACATCATCAAGACTGCATGGAAATCCACTACTTCCGTGTGCATTGTATTTTACTGCTCAGACTTTGAGCAAACAAACTGCAGGTTTACTCTTATGATGAATGATCAGGACTGTCTTTATTGACTGTGAAAAAATTTTAGCTGTTGACCAACATTGTATCAATAAGTGTGTGCATTTGATATCTTTGTTATTGTAATTATGAAAAATTTTATCAAATCTTTATTGGCCACTGCCCAAAAATATTTTGTAAAATTTTTGTGGGGAGCATGGGGGCTATGTAAGTAGGCTGTTTAGATTTTTATATGGGTAATGCCACGTAGCGCTCTGTATGAGGGTCGCTGGCTGTGCTGTGTGCAGTATGTGGCTGGTTTGCATTGTTGTCTACCATTGTTGTCATGAACTGCTATAGCTGGATGTTAACAGCGCGTAGCGTTGCACACTTGGAGGTGAGCCGCCAGCAGTGGTGGATGTGGGGAGAGAGATGGCGGATTTTTGATAATCTGTAAGACTGAATGTCAATTATGAATATTAAGGTAAATACATTGTTTGTTCTCTATTAATATCTTTCATTTGCTAACTATCCCTATCAGTAGTTAGTGCCTTCAGTAGTTTGAATCTTTTATTTAGCTGGCAGTAGAGGCGCTCGCTGTATTGCAGTAGTTCGAGCAACGAAGATTTTTGGTGAGGTAAGTGATTTCTGAAAGGTATAGTTTAATGTTACTCAGGGCCATTCTTTTGCAGGGATTTTTGATAGTCAGATTGCGTTGCGCTAAAATTATTGTGTGCCAGGTTAAGCACAGTTTTGTATAAAATGTTCTAAGGGGACGTTTCATATGTATAAATAGTTCTAAGGGGACGTTTCAGGATTTCTATCTCTTACTTAACAAATGAAATCTTCCCCTTGAAATTAATTCTCTTTCTCAATCTTCGCATACGAATTTAAATGCTGCTTATTAAAAGTGATTTTCTGATTATTTCGACGAAGCATAGAATGTGTCGTCGTCGTGGCCCTCAGCAGTTACCTGCAATAACCCAAAACTGTTTTTACCTTTTTTACTGTTACTGGATCGCCATCTGACTGCTACATCGAACTGCGACTTGAATATACTTACTCTGTTTTACTATACTCTATTAGCTGCTGGTGGGCTGTCATAATAAGTGGCTATAATTATTACGAAAGCTGACGTTATTCTTTAATAGCAAAGCTGACGTTATTCTTTAATTAATTTGACTGAAGTTACGTAATTCATAGTTACACTTTTTCTTGACAACAATAAAATTTTTGCAAAGAGTTACGTTGATGGTTTTTGGGATGGATTATAATCAGTAATGCAACATTGCTGGCAAAAATTAATTATATTCTGAAAACATTTTTTCAAAATATTTACTGCTGGTAATGAAATGATTTTACAAACGTTCAAATGGGACTTACTTTTTACAATAATCTTACGACTAGCATTGCGTAAACATACCTTCAGTAGTCTTGAGTTTCTCAAAAAATAATTCAATAATATTAGTTCCTCTTATGATAATACACTCCAGGAAATGGAAAAAAGAACACATTGACACCGGTGTGTCAGACCCACCATACTTGCTCCGGACACTGCGAGAGGGCTGTACAAGCAATGATCACACGCACGGCACAACGGACACACCAGGAACCGCGGTATTGGCCGTCGAATGGCGCTAGCTGCGCAGCATTTGTGCACCGCCGCCGTCAGTGTCAGCCACTTTGCCGTGGCATACGGAGCTCCATCGCAGTCTTTAACACTGGTAGCATGCCGCGACAGCGTGGACGTGAACCGTATGTGCAGTTGACGGACTTTGAGCGAGGGCGTATAGTGGGCATGCGGGAGGCCGGGTGGACGTGCCGCCGAATTGCTCAACACGTGGGGCGTGAGGTCTCCACAGTACATCGATGTTGTCGCCAGTGGTCGGCGGAAGGTGCACGTGCCCGTCGACCTGGGACCGGACCGCAGCGACGCACGGATGCACGCCAAGACCGTAGGATCCTACGCAGTGCCGTAGGGGACCGCACCGCCACTTCCCAGCAAATTAGGGACACTGTTGCTCCTGGGGTATCGGCGAGGACCATTCGCAACCGTCTCCATGAAGCTGGGCTACGGTCCCGCACACCGTTAGGCCGTCTTCCGCTCACGCCCCAACATCGTGCAGCCCGCCTCCAGTGGTGTCGCGACAGGCGTGAATGGAGGGACGAATGGAGACGTGTCGTCTTCAGCGATGAGAGTCGCTTCTGCCTTGGTGCCAATGATGGTCGTATGCGTGTTTGGCGCCGTGCAGGTGAGCGCCACAATCAGAACTGCATACGACCGAGGCACACAGGGCCAACACCCGGCATCATGGTGTGGGGAGCGATCTCCTACACTGGCCGTACACCACTGGTGATCGTCGAGGGGACACTGAATATTGCACGGTACATCCAAACCGTCATCGAACCCATCGTTCTACCATTCCTAGACCGGCAAGGGAACTTGCTGTTCCAACAGGACAATGCACGTCCGCATGTATCCCGTGCCACCCAACGTGCTCTAGAAGGTGTAAGTCAACTACCCTGGCCAGCAAGATCTCCGGATCTGTCCCCCATTGAGCATGTTTGGGACTGGATGAAGCGTCGTCTCACGCGGTCTGCACGTCCAGCACGAACGCTGGTCCAACTGAGGCGCCAGGTGGAAATGGCATGGCAAGCCGTTCCACAGGACTACATCCAGCATCTCTACGATCGTCTCCATGGGAGAATAGCAGCCTGCATTGCTGCGAAAGGTGGATATACACTGTACTAGTGCCGACATTGTGCATGCTCTGTTGCCTGTGTCTATGTGCCTGTGGTTCTGTCAGTGTGATCATGTGATGTATCTGACCCCAGGAATGTGTCAATAAAGTTTCCCCTTCCTGGGACGATGAATTCACGGTGTTCTTATTTTAAGCCGTTCCTCTCAACCTCTCGCTTCGTACCTGCTACAGACTCGCTTCACATCTCGTTTACTACTGACTTCCTACGAACGCTAAAGTTCGGTCTCTCCCGCCAACAATGCTTGCTGGTGCAGACAATCCCTGCTACCATTACGAAATGTATCAATGCGCCGTCTTTCCCGCTCTTTTCTTAAAATGTTTCCATACGCGGTCACTCCAGCCCTTTTTAAAATTATATCAATGTGCGGTCTCTCCTGCCAACAGTACTATGGTGCAGACATTCCTTGCTACTACAATTATTTCCAACATGACAAATATTAATTATTCCTACTTAATCCTATTAATAAAATATAAACATATTTCATAAATTGTGGTTTGACAATAGACAATAGAAACATACACGTCTTACATAGGTTACACTAAAATGAAAATGATCGAGTGGTATTGATGACCGGGAGGCCCCATCTGGGGAAGCTCGACCTTTGAGTTGCAAGTCTTATTTCAGGTGATGCTACATTGGGCGGCTTGCCTGTTGGTGATGATGGTAGGCAAAGATGTTATCATTCTTTTTTATTTGTACAACCGTAAATACAACAGAAAAGCCATCCTTCCGGTGGAACCGATATAAGATATTACACTCGAACAAGGCGTGCAAAAGCCGGCCGCGGTGGCCGTGCGGTTCTAGGCGCTGCAGTTCGGAACCGCGGGACTGCTACGGTCGCAGGTTCGAATCCTGCCTCGGGCATGGATGTTTGTGATGTCCTTAGGTTAGTTAGGTTTAAGTAGTTCTAGGGGACTGATGACCTAAGATGTTAAGTCGCATAGTGCTCAGAGCCATTTGAACCATTTGAAGGCGTGCAAAAGTCTTTGTTGACAAGGTGTGGAGAAAAATAATGATAATACTGAAAGTAAACTAAGAGTGTGAGGCCGTAGAGAAAGAGGGAAGGTGTGGGGAGGGGGTAAGATAAGGCTTGCAGGCATCCCCTGCTCGGCAGATGGAGCATGGAGGCAGAGTGGTCAGCGGTTGACATGTGAGGCCCGGCCACGGTGTCTCTGACACCACTACCGGGAAGAAGCACCCGAAAGGAGGGAAGAAGCGAAGAGGAGGCGACAGTAGAGTTGGTGTAAGGATCAATATGCTCTGGTATAACGCAAATTGGGCAAAGCGCAAAGTCCGATTGCTTGAAGAGTTGATTTGTGTCGAGTTTTCCACATGCGACGTGGTACCATGTTGCCCGAACGGTGGAGGGAAGGAAATGCTGGTGGACATGATGCCAAACCGTGGGCCACTGGGTCGCTGGATGTTTGAGTTCGACGGTATTGCAGGGTATATAATGAAGCAATGGAATGTAGAAATCTTGGGGCCGAGGAAGGCCAGTGCTCGGTAAGTATGAGCATAACTGAAGTCTAATAAAATGTTGTCGGGTTTCCAACCATGTCAGTTGCTTAAAACTACACGAGCTTTCGGCCAAGCACTCCTTGGCCATTGTCGAGTGGTACGACTGTCAGTGGGCTGTTGGTGCGCCCTCATATACGCCAGCTGCCGGCTGTGACGTCACTGGTGCTCGTGACATTGCCATATATGGACATTTTTTGAGTCGGCGTTCGATGTGCCCTCTTCAACCGCGCGATCGCTGTATCCCACGCAGCGCTGAGCTGCAAGCCACCGACTCTATTCAGGGTGTTTGCGGTAACTTATATTTCAATAGCGTCCTTTATTAAACTGTCCCAGAAGCCGTTAGTGCGAGCCACGACAGAGGTATTGTGAAATTTTATGTGGTGAGCGTTTTCTAGCGCATGCTCAGCTAACGCAGAGTTCTCTGGATAGCGAAGGCGATAATACATCTCATGTTCTTTCCTGCGTTGTTCCACAGTGCGCATTGTTTGTGCGATGTACTTCTGACCACACTCACAAGATGTTTCGCAGACTCCATGTGTTCTCAGACCTACTGCGTCTGCCGGCCGCGGTGGTCTAGCGGTTCTGGCTCTGCAGTCCGGAACCGCGGGACTGCTACGGTCGCAGGTTCGAATCCTGCCTCGGGCATGGGTGTGTGTGATGTCCTTAGGTTAGTTAGGTTTAAGTCGTTCTAAGTTCTAGGGGACTTATGACCTAAGATGTTGAGTCCCATAGTGCTCAGAGCCATTTGAACCATTTTGAAACTACTGCGTCTTTAACTGGTCTGACAAGGGAATGGTCAGACTTGTCATGTCGAAACCTGTGCTGCTTTTTTTACCACTGTGAGTTAACATTGCAAGAAGAATGTACGCAGAATTTTAGCTGCTGACATGACTTGGAAGTCTGTAAACAATTTTATGAAGTAAGACATTATTGCCGCATGGTTTTCGCGCTTACAACTGCCTCTTGTACAACCCTGACCTCTCTCGCCACGTTATACCAACGCCATCTAGGGACAAGGTGGCGTTAGCTACGCGCCGCTCTCTTGCCACAGCAGTGAGAGAGCTGATTCCCCCAGTGAAAGCGATCGTATGATAATTAAACATTCGTTGACAAATATGGCTGATATGTTATCTACAACATTCTTTCCAAATAGCTATGAAATAGACACAAATAAATATACGGTTTAGAACACGTCCAAATTTTATTTCTTGTAATTACCGCAAAAATGCGAAAATTGATACAATGTTCAAAACATAGGTTTTTTGTGCAACAGGAACATACAAGCAAAGACGACATATGACAGCTCTGCGAATCACAGACGTTGTTAGATGTCCGTAGACAAAACTGGGCTGGTGTTAGGAATGAATCAGGCCTAGTATGAGTATATTTCGAGGAGTGCACGCATATTTAATCAAATTCTGGAAACGTGGGGAGGAAAATTGATAATGTACTACTGATTGCAGCTTGAGAATATTGTCACGGTGATAGACAGGAAATTGCAGTGACCTGCACACAATAATTTTCTCTGTTAGTTTTCTGTAAAATGCCTTTCACAGACGGAACTATTCTCTGTCTAAAGGTTGAATTACGTTCGTCGTGCCGGTTGGAATCTGAAGTATCTCTACTTCTTTGTCAGGGTGGGCTCGAAATACAGCTTTTAATGAATCAGACCTTTCATGACCTGACCACGAATCTAGAAGGAGAAGAGATTTGTTCTCGCAGAACGGAAGAAAAGCATGACGCATGAAAAGTGTAACGTTTTCACTTCCCATTTTTCCAGACTTCGATGCGTCTGGAGAAGATTGTTTGTGTAGAACATTGTTCTTTTGACACGTGGTCCAAAACGTCCAGTTCTTGAAGACACACATGTAGTTTAGGCAGCAATGAACCATCCAGACTAACTATGGGCATTATAGTGTATCAATGGGTGAGTGCAGTCGTGGACTGCGCAATCGCCTCAATATGTTTTTCCCCTTTGAATGACAGTGTTCTTTTCGCACGCATTTCTTTTTGAAAACCTGACTGATCTGCATTGTACACGTGCGATTCACTAAAACTAGCGATCTTATTTTTTGCTTTCGTAAGAAAAGCTTCTATCATTTCGATTTGTGTAACTTCATTTTCCGACCTGTTTCTCGATACAAATTTCGTTATTTTTCTTGCCACAATTTTATGTGATCTTTTGAAGCGACTAATCCAACTTTGAGAAGCTGTAAATTCTTTAGCGCCTATCGCGTTGGCAATCTCTAACGCCCAATCACGCAAAGTTGTATCGCTGACACTAAATGACTGTTGTCTGGCATCGGTAAATAGCTCAAAAAGTCGCGCACTTATCTCCGTCGTAATTTCCAGTCGACTCTTACGTCGTCCAGCGACTTCCTTTTTCCATCTATACAATTCACGTTCAGAACGCACAAAGCGATACTTATTTTGAACAGTACTGACACGTAGGCGTTTCTTACCACTTTCGTTCAACCAATACGTCACCGCTTTTTCTTTGTCTGATAAGGTAATTGTAGTTGCCGGTGCTACTTTCGGAGATAACTGATGATGGTACGTGGCACTATCACTCGAAGAGTCTTCATGAGTGCAACTTGCGTCGGTGTCTTCGCCGTCTGTAGATTCACAGTCTGCAATATCGAGTGTTTCAGTTGTTTCTAGCCACATGCTGCGCCATTTACATGCTCGTCTACAAGTTTAACAACCATGTCGCACAACACATAATTTTCACGCGTGTTTTCTGTTGATTGCTTTAGTTGGGGTCTGTGGTATATCTCCACGGCAAGCAGCAAAACATTTACAGGGTTCGCCATCACCTGTGAGGGGAGATTGAATGTTCACCGTAAAGTGGCTTGTGGAGTATAGATGAACATGTACAGAACATCTTTCACATCTCTAACCAGTTTCAGGACGGTATGTTTCGAAATACGTACCAGAAATTAAAAGGACGTGCATGCCACAGAAACGAATATTCGTTTCCCCTTTCCACCAAAACCGTGCAGCGATATTCCTTTTTAATGAACGCCGCGATGAGACGGCCACACTTCCCGACCACGCGCACAACGCTCGCGACTCGCCATTTCCAGGGGTGACCAGCCGTCACTGCTGGCGCCAAGCAGGAAACACAGCCATGTTCGTGATTTTTTTAAGGTGACTTCCAGTTCATCTCAGCAGCTACAATTTTGCATACGGACCTTTTGCACAGTTAAATACCAGTGCTAAAAAAAGCAATACATGTTTCGGCATGACAAGTCTGACCATTCCCTTGCGAGTAATTGACGGATTTTCGTTGGAGGTCTTTTCAACAAGCGGCTTATCTTGGCCGACACAGAGCCACAGGATGGCAGCAAAGCAAGTCTTTTCCTGCTCTTCGTCGGTGATCTTATTCTGATATTTCCCAGAAATCACTTCTTTCACTTGACGGGCGCTGTAGCCGTTATTCCTGAAAACCTTGCGTAGGTGGCTCAGTTCATGGGGCAGCGCAGGAAAAGAAACTTGCTCTGCTGCCACTCTGTGACTCTGTGTCGGCCAAGATAAGCCGCCTGTTCAAAAGACACAAGATAAAATCAGTCTTCAGGCCTCCAACGAAAATCCGTCAATTACTGAGACCAGTTAAAGACGCAGTAGGTCTTAGCACACCTGGAGTCTACGAAATATTTCGTGAGTGCGGCCAGAAGTACATCGGACAAACAATGCACACTGTGGAACAACGCAGGAAAGAACATGAGAGGCATTATCGCCCACGCTAAAACCAAACCAAAACAAAACAAAGCTATCCAGAGAAATCTGCGTTGGCTGAGCTTCAGTTAGAAAACGGCCACCACATAAAATTTGGCGATACCTCTGTCGTGGCTCGCACTAATGGCTTCTGGGACAGTTTAATAAAGGAAGCTATTGAAATAAAAATTACCGGAAACACCCTGAATAGAGACGGTAGCTTGCAGCTCAGCGCTGTGTGGGATCCAGCGATCACGCGGTTGAAGAGGGCACATCGAACGCCGACTCAAAACATGCCAATATATGGCAATAATGTCACGGGCACCAGTCGCGACACAATCGGCAGCTAGCGTATATAAGGGCGCACCAACTGCCCACTGGCAGTCGTACCACTTGACAGTGGTCTACGAGTGCTTGGCCGAAAGCTCGTGTAGTTTTAAGCAATTGACATGGTTGGAAACCCGAGAACATTTTATTCAATGTTATCGCCGCGAGACTTAGCATTCATACATCACTGAAGTTGACGATGAAGTGAGAAATGTGCGTCATGTTGCTTAAAATCCGTCTTGATTGCAAAAAATTTTTTATTATTCATATGACCGGTTTCGGTTCATTCAGAACCATCTTCAGATCTGATATTTCAGTTACACGTCACACGTAGCATGTTAAAGTTGCTGGATTTGGACGGGTTACTCCTGTAACTGAAATATCAGATCTGAAGATGGTTCTGAATGAACCGAAACCGGTTATATGAATAATAAAAAAAATTTTTGCAATCAAGACGGATTTTAAGCAACATTATTAAATCACTGATTGCTGTTATCCCATAAGACATTATGTCGTTTTTGCAAAAATGTGCGTCAGATGGTGCGTGATGTGTCCTACTGGTACTGGCGACGATATGAGTGCGGGCGTAAGAATGTCCAACAAACTGCGCATGAGGGAGGCGTCCCCATTCCATTGCTTGCGCATGGTGAACATGTACGAAGATGCCGCTCGGAGTCGCATATTGACAAGACCGAGGGCCCCTGCTCGCGGGGGGAGGGTGAGCGTTTCGTAACGGACCAAAAGAGATACCAGTCGAACGCGGCTTGGATGCTGCGTCCGAAAGTATGGCGGTGGGAGTACCTGTGCGATGTGGACCACTTTGGACGCCACTTTGTTGATTGAGGTATGGGACACATTGTAAAAAATCGAGTCGGCGCAGGAGATTTTGTTGAGCTGCCATGTAGAAAATGTGGCGAGTACGCCGAAAATTGATGGCAGCGGAGCGGCGTACGGTGGAGGTGAAGATGATTCCAAGGTACAACAGCTTTTCTGTACGCAAGCGAGAGGCGCTAAGTTGTCGTGTGAGCAGTCGTCGTGTGAGTGACCGCATCCAATGGGCTTCGACGAGGATTTATCACATTCATGGTACTGCCTGCTGCAGTTCCGTACGTTGATATCATATCAAGAACCAGATGTGTTTCATTCCGTGAGCCGACCAAGAGAAAGAGGTCGCCCGCATACGTACGATACCGAAAAGTGTGCTGTCGCAAAGGTGGGTCGTCAGACTTCCGATGAGTGGCTCCAGGTTTTTGGCATATACTCAGCTAGGCAGGCGGGCCAGGTTACAGTAGTTATGCAGAGATGAAGGTATTTGCGAAGAACAGACGAGCTGAAGAGTTGCATCAAGCCAGTCTTGGTACTGAATACCATAACAACAACAACAAATGAAAAAGCTATTGCAGCGTCGGTAAATGTCGATAGAGCAGCTTTCGCTAGTTAAGCATTCCGAGGTGACGGCGTGCTTCCGCAGCGCTTGCGCCCTATAGTGACGGCAGACAATTTACTGCATAAGCAAGCCTGCATACCGTCTTGGGCCCCTGTCCAAACAGCCCACGCGCCGTCGCCGAACACTTGGCTGCTTTGTTGGGAGAGCGCTCGTGCTGACATCCAGCCGGCTGACACAGCCACCCTCTGTTCCAAGTCGAGAGCGTTGCAGTTGGAGCATGATTTATTTGTTTGACCGAAAACGGCGCGGTAGGATGCATTAGCGGTCGGCCTAGGGACCTGATGCAGCCTCGAGTTCTCACGCGACACTGACCACGTAAAGTGAGGTGGAACTCAGTCGGTGAGACTCAGATAGGTGTCTAACCTTGCATTAGTCCTTTCTGGACGCTGTGTTAACGGAAGTGCTTAACTGGCCTTGTGGCCTGTCGACTACCTTGCTCCCAAACTGTTGCTATTCCCATTAGCTGTGCACGAGTGATGCAGTTTACTTATCACTTCGTAAAAAATAAAGTTCCTTAAGTAATTTCTGGTTTGTTTGCAGGACAGGTCTGCAGTCCAGGAACACATTGAAAAACCCTTCCCGTAATACCGTGGCAAGCTGCTAGAGGAGAAAAAAATAAAAATGTACATTCTTGATTAAGATTAGTATCGTGCAGTAATTCGTTTTCGGCATCAGCGGAAACGCTATACCACACCAATTCAGAAGGATAAAGAAAAATTCTGGATTGGCCTGAAACAGGTGCAGCATTTCCGTTGGCGGCGAAGATGGTTTACCGTACGATTGTCCGCATTGTTAATGCTATGCGCCATTTTGTTTTGGTTGGCTCCTCAGCTGCGTGCTGCGGTACTATAGAATGGGAATTTCAGTGTGTACCTAAACTCCAGAGATGTATTGGTAAACAGACAAAAATTTAAAATAAAATTAAATATTTATGATTATTGGTATTCTCTTCACTGTGAGTTATAGATTGAAAGTTTCCTGTTGTTCAACAATCTTCCTCTGCAATAACGATAATTTATGCTTTTAAAATGAACGTTTGTAATCACCAAATTTTTTGCACGCCATGTGATCAAACTATTAACCGCAGATCAGTAGCCCTGATAAAGTTTACGATTGCAGTAGCGACCAGTTCGCAGTTCCGGCTAATCTGATATTGTCAGTACAGGGTGTAAATAAAGTCCGCAACACTTTCAATTATTTATTGCACAAGAACCAAACATTGTACAGACATCACTTTGAAGAGAAATCCTGAAAGTTTTTTTTCGTGTATAGCACCACAGCGTAGTTTGGTAATTTGCTGATAGTCAACGCTAGCCGCAAATGTGGCGAGTTCAGGTGCGGAGCGAGCATTTTGTGTGTTGGAGTTCGACAAAAGCAAGTGTGCTATAGCTGTTCAACAGATGTTAAGAACCAAGTACGGGAAGAAGGCACCAACAAGGAAGGCCATTTACCACTGACACAACAAATTCTTTACGACGGGTTACTTGTGTCTGGCAAAGAGAAGCGGACGCCTCGGTGTGAGTGAAGTGAATGTGCAGCATGTATGAGAGACAATCATAAGGAATCCAAAGAAATCGGTGCGTCGTGCATCTCGTGATCTTGAAATGGCTCCATTGATAGTGTGGGAGGTCCTGCGACAGAAGCTGTCTATGAAATCATCCAGATTGGAGCTAGTGCAGGAGCTCAATGAAGACGACAAAGACAAGCGTTTTGAGTGCTGTTCGCAGTTGCAACAATTGAATGAAGATTGGGATGGCGTTGTTGAATGCTCATTAAAAAAAAAAAAAAAAAAAAAAAAAACTTCCAGAGTTCCTCTTCAAAACGCTATACTTGTATGTATGACATCTGTACAATGTTTTGTTCATGTTCAATAGATAATTGGAAGTGTTCCCAGACTTTACGTATAGCCTGTATATAGAGTACAACAGAACTTTTTACTTTCTTGTATGTGACATACCGTTGGAGACCTAATAAATGTAATTAACTAATGTATGAACTATAAATTATTACTTCCCTTACATACATGTGCAATAGTAAAATATATGGTGGTGTTATAACCATGTAACATTTTCTGCCGTTTAGTGTTCTGGGGTTAAAAGGAATACAAATTCGGTTGTCTTTAGTAACAGGATTAATGAATCTGATTTAAAATGCGTAGCTGGATAGAAAAAGTACAGAGGAAATTCCAGTCTAAGCATAAGAACGGTTTTAGAAAATGCAACATCATTAAAAAAAGCTATTTGAAGCAGGCATCTCACGAAGGTCTATGCTGAAATATAATTTTAAGTATTAATGACGAACGTCTTCTTTTCAAGAGCTGTCGAATGCTATTAAATTACTGTGCTCCATTTAAAAGTAACATACTTGCATCAGTATCTTGGTTGACACAGAAGTTTAGTGGATCTACCACACAATACAATTAAATGCCCCACAGCCTGCAATCATGTTCCAAAATCCTCGTTTCCGTAATTCGAACTATTCACGAAATATAAGAGGTTTTACGTCTACAGTGACTCACAGTGTTTATTAAATTTTAGACAACAGTTATCTCGAGGCTCAAACATAGGAACAATGCTGATAATAATAATAATAAAAAGCAGAAGAAGAAGAGCAATGGTGGCAGATAATGGCAAATATAGGATTAGACAAAATAATGTGTGGCACTAACACATTCAGAAATTTGTAATGCCGTAATGAAGAGACGATGTGATGGGAAGTGAAAGAGTGTTCTCCCAGCTACATCCTGTCGAGGGTAGAGGCCATCTTTCGTAGTATCGTTTAGTAATATCTCTGGGCTAGACCAGCTGTAGCTCTTAAATGTCTCCATCAGTTTGCGGTTAATAGCTTCCCGTGTCGCCGTACATTCTTTCTTCCACTTGTTACGTGTTGCATAGAGTTGTGTGGAACGCCTCATTAGCGTATTGGTTTCAATACGAAGATTCTTTACACTAATCAGTGGCTTCTACATCGAAAAATCTTACTGCTGACGCCAAGGACGGATGCTGTTCCTTTAAGGTCAGGTTAAACAAAGAAACTTTTTGACAGACGAAGTAGCTATGAAGCATTACCGAAAAAAAATCTCTTAATTTCCCCAGCATCTCCTGGGATCTTTTTCTGCCAGGCAGGTTTTTTTCAGCTTTGGCAATAATTTGTTAATGTGAAGAACTAAAATAACACTGATTTTTCGAATACTCTGTAGCAGGGCGGCCAAGATTTCGGCTCACGGTCCGTGCCCCTGCCCGAGTGCCAAAGCACTCAGCTTTGCTTCAGATTTCCCCCACCGCCAAGCAGCGCTGTCAGAGCGCGAGGAGGGAGAAGAGGGAAAAAACGGCCAACGTGCCGTATTTAAATGGCAGTATTATTTAATTATTTTTGCTCACTGAAGCCATAATATCATTTTTACCTGGTATAAATTGTCGGCATATGGACAATTTCACAGAGTTTCGCATACATGTTGCCACGTAATCGAAACTTATTCCGTTTCATAATCACAAAAAGGTTTTTCATACAAATATGTCGATCGAAATATTGTAGCACCTTCGCAGTCTCATTATGGAGACTTGGAAACTCTATCTGAGGAAAGCAATGTTGACATTCTGAACACTTTTAAAGTGAAAAAGTTTGTCAATAAATCAGGAATTTCCAAGAAGGTTAATCAGTTACATCGGCACATGCACAGGAATGATTTCAATTGAAACGGCAAACGGTCTTGAAAACAGTACTGAAACAGACGTAAGACTGACAGTGTCCTCAAAATCTTTATAAAACTATCCTCGTAATTCTTGCAAAACCCAATGAATTCTTCAAACCTCACGTTTTCCTTAACGCCAGTGAGCTTAGGGAACTGATCTGTTTTTGTCAGAACATGTCCCTTGTACAACGCGATATTCTTTTTAAATCCATCCCCATCAAATCAGAAATAAGTTGCCCATCTTGCTGTGGGCAGTGAACAGTCAAGTCCACTGAAAATGCACAGCCTGCAATCAATTCCAGATGATGTATTTTCGTTCCTCCACTACTTTTTCCTTCATAAATTCAATAACAGGGAGTCTTAAATCGAAAAACGGTTCTAGTCTTCTTCCATGACTTAACTAGCGTCCCCTGTAGTGATGTATGAAGTCTCCATATTTTTTTGTGCAGTTCCATTGGAAACGGTTGCAACTGCCAATACAATAACGTGAACGCCTTCACAAACTTTACTACTCGTACCACCGATTTCTTCATGTGCTCCAGGCTTGCAAATTTAGCACAAAGTGCTTTTTTATGTACAGAATAAAGAATCCTGAGTGTTGATTATTGTAATTTTTTGCTCTCTCATCACGAGCTAAATCTTTAAACACTTTCTGCGTGGAACTGTAATGTCGTTTCATAGCAAATATGCAGCAACTGTCGTTTAGGCGTACTGAGAATTATGATCTCTCTCCTCTGTCATTCCCATTCAGGACTGCGTCGATAGATCTCTAGACTGCCTCTTTTCGTGCAAACAGCCACTGGGCCTCTCCTCTGCCATTCCCATTCTGGACCGCGACGATAGATCTCTAGATGCCTCTTTTCGTGCAAACAGCCACTGGGCCTCTCCTCTGTCATTCCCATTCAGGACTGCGATGATAGATCTCTAGACTGCCTGTTTTTGTGCAAACAGCCACTGGGCCTCTCCTCTGTCATTTCCATTCAGGACTGCGACGATAGATCTCTAGACTGCCTCTTTTCGTGCAAACAGCCACTGGGCCTCTCCTCTGTCATTCCCATTCAGGACTGCGACGATAGATCACTAGACAGCCTCTTTTTGTGCAAACAGCCACTGGGCCTCTCCTCTGTCATTCCCATTCAGGACTGCGACGATAGATCTCTAGGCTGCCTCTTTTTGTGCAAACAGCCACTGGGGCTCTCCTCTGTCATTCCCATTCAGGACTGCGACGATAGATCTCTAGACTGCCTCTTTTCGTGCAAACAGCCACTGGGCCTCTCCTCTGTCATTCCCATTCAGGACTGCGACGATAGATCTCTAGGCTGCCTCTTTTTGTGCAAACAGCCACTGGGGCTCTCCTCTGTCATTCCCATTCAGGACTGCGACGATAGATCTCTAGACTGCCTCTTTTCGTGCAAACAGCCACTGGGCCTCTCCTCTGTCATTCCCATTCAGGACTGCGACGATAGATCACTAGACAGCCTCTTTTTGTGCAAACAGCCACTGGGCCTCTCCTCTGTCATTCCCATTCAGGACTGCGACGATAGATCTCTAGGCTGCCTCTTTTCGTGCAAACAGCCACTGGGCCTCTCCTCTGTCATTCCCATTCTGGACCGCGATGATAGATCTCTAGATGCCTCTTTTCGTGCAAACAGCCACTGGGCCTCTCCTCTGTCATTCCCATTCAGGACTGCGATGATAGATCTCTAGACTGCCTGTTTTTGTGCAAACAGCCACTGGGCCTCTCCTCTGTCATTTCCATTCAGGACTGCGACGATAGATCTCTAGACTGCCTCTTTTCGTGCAAACAGCCACTGGGCCTCTCCTCTGTCATTCCCATTCAGGACTGCGACGATAGATCACTAGACAGCCTCTTTTTGTGCAAACAGCCACTGGGCCTCTCCTCTGTCATTCCCATTCAGGACTGCGACGATAGATCTCTAGGCTGCCTCTTTTTGTGCAAACAGCCACTGGGGCTCTCCTCTGTCATTCCCATTCAGGACTGCGACGATAGATCTCTAGACTGCCTCTTTTCGTGCAAACAGCCACTGGGCCTCTCCTCTGTCATTCCCATTCAGGACTGCGACGATAGATCTCTAGACTGCCTGTTTTTGTGCAAACAGCCACTGGGCCTCTCCTCTGTCATTCCCATTCAGGACTGCGATGATAGATCTCTAGACTGCCTGTTTTTGTGCAAACAGCCACTGGGCCTCTCCTCTGTCATTCCCATTCAGGACTGCGACGATAGATCTCTAGACTGCCTCTTTTCGTGCAAACAGCCACTGGGCCTCTCCTCTGTCATTCCCATTCTGGACCGCGACGATAGATCTCTAGATGCCTCTTTTCGTGCAAACAGCCACTGGGCCTCTCCTCTGTCATTCCCATTCAGGACTGCGACGATAGATCTCTAGATGCCTCTTTTCGTGCAAACAGCCACTGGGCCTCTCCTCTGTCATTCCCATTCAGGACTGCGATGATAGATCTCTAGACTGCCTGTTTTTGTGCAAACAGCCACTGGGCCTCTCCTCTGTCATTCCCATTCAGGACTGCGATGATAGATCTCTAGACTGCCTGTTTTTGTGCAAACAGCCACTGGGCCTCTCCTCTGTCATTCCCATTCAGGACTGCGACGATAGATCACTAGACAGCCTCTTTTTGTGCAAACAGCCACTGGGCCTCTCCTCTGTCATTCCCATTCAGGACTGCGACGATAGATCTCTAGGCTGCCTCTTTTTGTGCAAACAGCCACTGGGGCTCTCCTCTGTCATTCCCATTCAGGACTGCGACGATAGATCTCTAGACTGCCTCTTTTCGTGCAAACAGCCACTGGGCCTCTCCTCTGTCATTCCCATTCAGGACTGCGACGATAGATCTCTAGACTGCCTCTTTTCGTGCAAACAGCCACCGGGCCCTTGATCGTCCTTCATAGCGGGATAGAATAGTGAAAGTTAAACAGCACGCCTATGACGACCTCAGAAACTTGTGTGGACCGAACAATGCCCCATCGCAATGCTAAGTGAAATGCGCGCTTTCCCGGCTACTTTAGAGGAGGTCCGATCAAAGCCGAGCCTTGGTTCGCCTGCGGCACGCACACGCTCCACGCATTGGTACGCCGTGGCTGGAGATAACTTGTCTGACATAACAGATTTGTTACTTATCGTGATAGCCATAGTAATCAATGATGAACTGGAGTCAGTGAAAATGATAGAATATTCTAGATTTATGACTGTACTGTACATTCTGATGAAAACCTGAACTGGGGGAAATGTACTCAAGGAATTAGTGAAGCTATGTTTGCTCTTTGTGTAAGTGCTAGTCTTGGAAACAAACAAATCTGCCCCTATCATATTTGCGTTTTCTACTCAGTAACATCTTATGGAATTAGTTTCTGAGTTGACTCATCACTTAGAAAGAAAGTACTGATTGCACGAAAGCTATCTGTAAGAACGATATGTGGTGCTCACTCGGAATCATGTTGCAGGTACCTTTTAAAAGAGTCAAGTTTTTTAGCTTATAATTATTCGTTGAACTAAATTCGTCATAAATAATAATCAAACATAATTTGAGAACAACAGTAACACCTACAAAAGTAAAAGAAAAAAATGACCTTGATTACTCTTCATTAAAGCTGTCAGGGGCACAGAAAGGATTGCAACATGCATCAACATTTTTTTTATTTGCCAAATAACGTAAAATGTGACAGGTAGCAAGACAAGTTTTAAATCTAACATATAATCATTTTTTTCTAATAAATTCCTTCTATTCTATAGACGAATTATTATCTACAAACCGGTAACCTGTCAAAAGAATTGAAGGAAACATACCCAACTTTTATATGTAGTTGCGTGAGTAAGATGTTCATTGATGATAAATTTTGACTAGTATGCCTTTTGGGAACATGGAGGAAGCAATTGAAACATAATGTATACATATTCTGTAAAGCGACTCATTCCACACCACTTTGATAAAAATTTTTCAAATTGTCCGTCGAACTTGTAATTAACTAACTAACTAGCTGTTGATAGGCAGATTTGACGTGCGTTACTGTTGGCGACTTCTCTCAGAACAAGCAGTAGGCGAGAAACTATAAGAAATGTTACATGAGCAAACATCAGCAAGATGGTAAATGTTTTTGAAGCATAAGTGTCATTTAATATGTTAAAATTGTCTAACTAGTATTCGCTGATTGGAACAACTGAATACCCAGACAGTTAGAAATACCTCCTCCACTGACAGAAAAATTACTGTCAGTCGCTGAGTCTGCGATCGGTGTTTGGAGTTACAGGCCACGATATTATGTGAAATGTTTGGTGTTAGAGACAAACTGTTAGGTTCATTTTGTTATAACTTGGAAATAATGACAACTGCAGCCTTGTGTTTGTATCTGTTTTTGGAATTTTTAAGATTAAATAATAAAAAAGCAGATGTGATTTTCTGCTTCTACCTCGTACCTAGCAAACCACCTAAAGGCGTGTGGCGGAGGGTAGTTCTAGTACCAGTTACTGATGCCCCCTTCCCTGTTTAACTCGCGAATGGCGCGTGGGAAGAACTATTGCGGATAACCCTCTGTGTCAGCTCTAAGTTGGTCTCAGACACTGTATGGTAAATACTGTTGCAGCAATTTGTCATCAGTTGTGTAACTGTACATAAGTGGATTTCTTTTTCTATGTACGCGCAATGTGTTACATTTATCTACGTTCAGGGGGCAACTGCCAGAGCCTGCACCATAAATCCTTCGCAGGTGATTCTGAAAATCGATACTGTCTTCTAGCATTAGCACTTTCTTGTAGACAACCGTATCATCTGCGAACAGTCTTAAAGAGCTTCCGATCATTTATACACTTTGTAATCAATGATTGTGCTGTAACACATCCTTGGGGTATTCCGGAAATTGGCTATATATCTGCCAGTTTTGTTCTCTTATGAGTGATATGTTGAGTTCTGTCTACAAGGAAGTCGCAAACGTGCTGCTATACTCGGAAATCCAACGGCTATGCGAGACGGTGTCATTGTGCCTTTCTCAATTCAAGTATCATGGCATCAACCTGAGCGACACTGTCTACAGCACTGTGAATCTAGTCGAGGGGTTGGCATTTGCCTGGAGTGATTTAGGGAAATCACGGAAAACCTTAATCAGGACGGCCGGACGCGGGGTTGAACCATCGTCCTCCCGAATGCAAGTCCAGTCTGCTAACCACTGCGCCATCTCGCTCGGTGTCGAGGAAGAGAGCGATCTGAGTTCCGCAAGATCTCTGTTTGCAGAATGCATGTTGATTCTTATAGAGAAGATTTTCATTCTCCAAAAACGTCATCATACGCGAGCACAAAACATGTACCATAATTATACAACAGATTGACGTCAACGATAAAGGCACATAATTACATGCAACTGTCCTTCGACGCTTCTTGAAAATGGGAATGACCTGCGTTTTTTTTTTCCCGGTCGCTAGGTACCCTTCGTTGCTCCCGCTACCTACGATAAACTGCTACTATAAGGGGGGCAAGTTCTTTTGCATAATCTTTGTACAATGTTATAGGTATCTAGCTCGGTCCTGAAGCCTTTCCACCACCGAGCGACTGCAGTTGCTTTTCTATTCCGCGATAGGTTATCTCTGTATCTGCCCCTGCCAAGCTCGTGAGATGATTGAAAGGAGGGACTGTGTTACGGTTTACCGCATCGAAACTATTTCGGAAGACTGAATTCAGTTTTTCGGCTTTTCTCTCTCGTCTTCCGTTTCGATGCCAATATACGCTCATTTTCCTTAGTTCGGTTTTTGTTTGTCAGTTAGTTTCTGATTCCCTTGAATCTGTGAAGAAGCTGTCTTTGTTTACGTAGCAGTTTTCTAACACTGCTATTAAAACGATGGTGGGTGTTTCTCACTCCCTAAGATCTTGCTCGGAACATACTCGACTAAGGCATATTGACCGATGCTTTCAAATTTTTCCCATTAGTGCTCCACATCTTGGTATTCAGCACTGAATTTGAGAGGGGAAGCTCTTAGTACGCTCAAAAAAATTTTCACAAACCAAGTACACCCTAAAATTAAATTCACTATGAAAATTGAGAAAGACAATACTATTAACTATCTAGACCTCACAAGCGGCAAAAATAATAATCGACACACGTTTGTTGTCTGTAGAAAGAATACCACTTCTGACAATATTAAAAATGCCAATTCCGGTCATCCAGTGGCTCAGAAACTAGCATATTTTCATCCAATAATTAATAGATTAAATAACCTACCATTAGAACAACCAGCAATTTAAAAATATACAGCCTATGCAAATGATTTTGACCGCAACATAATCACAGAATTAAACTACAAATGTAAAACACCAAATCAGAACACAATAGATAGCTAGATATGCCTAATTCGAGAAACATCACCGACACAGAAAATAAGATACGTACCAGCAGTCTACCTTGGTACAATCTCCAACAGAACTAATGCACTTTTTAAAGCTACAGCCGCGCGGGATTAGCCGAGCGGTCTCAGGCCCTGCAGTCATGGACTGTGCGGCTGGTCCCGGTGGAGGTTCGATCCCTCCCTCGGGCATGGGTGTGTGTGTGTGTTTGTTCTTAGGATAATTTAGGTTAAGTAGTGTGTAAGCTTAGGGACTGATGACCTTAGCAGTTAAGTCCCATAATATTACACACACATTTGAACATTTTTTTAAAGCTACATATATCCAAGTAGTCTTTTGAACCAATAACAACATTTCAGTAAAATTACATTCCGCCACCACTAGAACATCGAAATATGATAACTAAGGCATATATAAAATCACATAGGCAGCTGTAATAGCTTTTACATTGGCCAGACAGGAAGAAATCTTAACGTGAGATACAAAAGTCACATTAGAGAGATCGAATATAATCAGTCGAGCTTCTTTCCAGACTTAAAAATCAAAATCACGTTGCTGATACGATCGAAAATACACTCCAGATTCTGCACACAATACCAAAAGGTTTCGCAATGAACATTCTTGAAGGCTTAGAAATCTACATGTACACGAGAAAATACACACAGGAAATATTAAACGAACAAAGAGAGTTTAGACACAAGTACTACTTCAAAAACTTTGATTAACTTTTAGGACACGCAAATGGATAAATCGGAAGTAACATATGCAACAACCAAAGACAATCGTAACAAATTATATTTGATAAAATAATGTCGCTGTTCATCTGTACAATCTTTGCAAACACATAGCGTCATAAGAGTGGTACTGACAACTTACCGTCACATTGTAATTAACATTTTATTTTCAACATACTGACATAATTTACCATCTTATTAAAACAGCGACAGTTATACGAGAGTCCACTAACGACGTAATAGGACGTCACATCAATCTAGATGAGAGTGCAACTCAGCTACTTTAATATAAATGACACTCACTTTCATACATGTTCTTACCAAAATTATAATAGCAGGTACCTGAAAATGGCGATAAGCTGGAAACAGTTTGTCGTGAATAAAGATTATTTATTATAGGCACCATTTGGTGCGTCTAATATAACAATACTGACAGCATTTATTTAAAAATCGCGCAAGAAGTAAAGCAAGCCATGTATCCAGCAATATATTCTTACATGATGAATAAAGCTGAATATCTACATCTACATCTACATCCATACTCCGCAAGCCACCTGACGGTGTGTGGTGGAGGGTACCTTGAGTACCTCTATCAGTTCTCCCTTCTATTCCAGTCTCGTATTGTTCGTGGAAAGAAGGATTGTCGGTATGCCTCTGTGTGGGCTCTAATCTCTCTGATTTTATCCTCATGGTCTCTTCCCGAGATATACGTAGGAGGGAGCAATATACTGCTTGACTCCTCGGTGAAGGTATGTTCTCGAAACTTGAACAAAAGCCCGTACCGAGCTACTGAGCGTCTCTCCAGCAGAGTCTTTAAGCAGTGGGCGAACAAGCGTACTGTAACCTACTTCCTTTGTTTTCGGATTGCATTTCCTTAGGATTCTTCCAATGAATCTCAGTCTGGCATCTGCTTTACCGACGATCAACTTTATATGATCATTCCATTTTAAATCACTCCTAATGCGCACTCCCAGATAATTTATGGAATTAACTGCTTCCAGTTGCTGACCTGCTATCTGCAGTCAACCGTAGCGGTATAAACACCTCCTCCATCTCCCTCCCATCTGCACACACACATCGAACAGCACAGGTGGAGGAACTTTTGGAAAGAGACGTGGACCGGCTGCCCATGTTGGTTAGTTTATTTTTTAATCACGTCCACGTTATTTGGAAACAACAACAAATAAAAGGTGACAATAAATTAGTAAGTGTTCCACGGCTGAACGCCGTAATGACAACAAATTCAAACTATTTCTCGGCAGAAGGCCCCAATAGTAATAATTTAAAACAGTTTCACGCTGAAGGCCTGAATAGCAGTCTTAAGAACCAGTTAAACTTCAACTTGCAATTGCAGTTATTAAAATATGTTTAAAGAACAATTATCAAAATCTCACTGCTAGAATGCAATTACCTAATTAAAATTTTAAGACAAGTAACACTCACGGCTGAAGGCCTTAATGACAACAAATTCAAACTACTTCTCAACTGAAGGCTCCAGTAGTAATAATTGAAAACTGCTTCACAGCTGAAGGCCTGACTAGTAATCCCTTTAAGAACCAGTTAAACATCTTCAAACTTGAAATTACGGTCATTAAAATATTTTTTTGGAAAAACAATCATCATATCTTGAAACGTCCCCTTAGAAAAATTAGTGAATTACTGTGCTGGTAAACCCCTTACGTTATTTGATTTTCAAACAGCTGAGCAAAACTGAACGTACTCAGACATTTCTCTCTTTACTTATTCTGATCATCACTAAACTGACACACAATATTTTTAGCGCAAAGCAATCTGACTTTTAATAATCCCTACAAAAGAATGGCCTTGACTAACATTAACCTATATCTTTCATGAATCACTTACCTCACAAAAATCTTCGTTACTCGAACTACTGCAATACAGCGAGCGCCAATACTGCCAGCTAAATAAAAGATTCTAACTACTGAAGTCACTAACTACTGATAGGCATAGTTAGCAAATGAAAGATTTTGATAAAGAACAAACAATGTACACTCCTGGAAATGGAAAAAAGAACACATTGACACCGGTGTGTCAGACCCACCATACTTGCTCCGGACACTGCGAGAGGGCTGTACAAGCAATGATCACACGCACGGCACAGCGGACACACCAGGAACCGCGGTGTTGGCCGTCGAATGGCGCTAGCTGCGCAGCATTTGTGTACCGCCGCCGTCAGTGTCAGCCAGTTTGCCGTGGCATACGGAGCTCCATCGCAGTCTTTAACACTGGTAGCATGCCGCGACAGCGTGGACGTGAACCGTATGTGCAGTTGACGGACTTTGAGCGAGGGCGTATAGTGGGCATGCGGGAGGCCGGGTGGACGTACCGCCGAATTGCTCAACACGTGGGGCGTGAGGTCTCCACAGTACATCGATGTTGTCGCCAGTGGTCGGCGGAAGGTGCACGTGCTCGTCGACCTGGGACCACCGGACCGCAGCGACGCACGGATGCACGCCAAGACCGTAGGATCCTACGCAGTGCCGTAGGGGACCGCACCGCCACTTCCCAGCAAATTAGGGACACTGTTGCTCCTGGGGTATCGGCGAGGACCATTCGCAACCGTCTCCATGAAGCTGGGCTACGGTCCCGCACACCGTTAGGCCGTCTTCCGCTCACGCCCCAACATCGTGCAGCCCGCCTCCAGTGGTGTCGCGACAGGCGTGAATGGAGGGACGAATGGAGACGTGTCGTCTTCAGCGATTAGAGTCGCTTCTGCCTTGGTGCCAATGATAGTCGTATGCGTGTTTGGCGCCGTGCAGGTGAGCGCCTCAATCAGGACTGCATACGACCGAGGCACACAGGGCCAACACCCGGCATCATGGTGTGGGGAGCGATCTCCTACACTGGCCGTACACCACTGGTGATCGTCGAGGGGACACTGAACAGTGCACGGTACATCCAAACCGTCATCGAACCCATCGTTCTACCATTCCTAGACCGGCAAGGGAACTTGCTGTTCCAACAGGACAATGCACGTCCGCATGTATCCCGTGCCACCCAACGTGCTCTAGAAGGTGTAAGTCAACTACCCTGGCCAGCAAGATCTCCGGATCTGTCCCCCATTGAGCATGTTTGGGACTGGATGAAGCGTCGTCTCACGCGGTCTGCACGTCCAGCACGAACGCTGGTCCAACTGAGGCGCCAGGTGGAAATGGCATGGCAAGCCGTTCCACAGGACTACATCCAGCATCTCTACGATCGTCTCCATGGGAGAATAGCAGCCTGCATTGCTGCGAAAGGTGGATATACACTGTACTAGTGCCGACATTGTGCATGCTCTGTTGCCTGTGTCTATGTGCCTGTGGTTCTGTCAGTGTGATCATGTGATGTATCTGACCCCAGGAATGTGTCAATAAAGTTTCCCCTTCCTGGGACAATGAATTCACGGTGTTCTTATTTCAATTTCCAGGAGTGTATTTAAATTAATAGTGTTCAAAAGTTACTGTCTCTGATGGACACACCTCCAGATCATCTGCTCTCAAAACTCCACCATCTCTCTCCCCACATCCACCACTGCTGGCGGCTCACCTCCAACTGCGCAACGCTACGCGCTGTTAACAGCGAACTGCCCAACACTACAATAGCGACTTCCAACAATGAAAACCAGCCACAGACTGCACACAGCACAGCCATTGATTTTCATACAGAGCGCTACGTGGCGTTACCAATATAAAAAACTAAACAGCCTACTTACAATCTGACCAAACCAAGGGGGAGAGGGGCCGCAGACGTTGCTTCATAGATCGACCTGGGAAAGTCACTAAAAATTTGGCAAGCCAAAGGTTTCATTCAATTCACGAGATGGTAACTCAAGAGTAATGGCAGTTTAAACGCATGACGAATAATCATTTGCCAAATCTACCTAACATGCGATGACCAATGCAACGATGCAATAACACACCCAAGCCTGAACCGGTGGTCAGCACTACGTCTTCACACTTCGGTGTATAGAGCATCCGGAAGCACAAAGGAACAACTACTACCAGAATAGGAAAAAAAAAATACCACCGGCCACAAATCAAGGAAGCTGGTTGAAATGGCTCTGAGCACTATGGGACTTAACATCTGTGGTCATCAGTCCCCTAGAACTTAGAACTACGTAAACCTAACTAACCTAAGGACATCACACACATCCATGCCCGAGGCAGGATTCGAACCTACGACCGTAGCAGCCGCGCGGTTCCGGACTGCGCGCCTAGAGCCGCTAGACCACCGCGGCCGGCCGAAAATCAAGGAAGCTGTCGAAGTACACGCCTTACCAGACAGCAGCGGCAAGGCGAGGAAAAGTAAACCGCCGTAACATACACTAAGCTCTTGGGCAGGTAACTGTGCAGGAAAAATACCAGTGGTTGGACTTCACAAATAGTAACATATAGAATGCAAAAATTAATAATAAGAAGTGCAGGAAGGCTAATTAGGGTCGCCTTTCTCAAACGCTCCACTCGCTGCTCTTCGTCTCGACACTGCGAGCAGGAGCACGCGAGCAAATGTCGAGATCGAACAATGGTGGGGGTTCCACTACCTGAATTAAGGCCCCCTCAACTTAAACTTCCAGGGTCCGGTTGACAACGAGGTTGTACCCTTCGCGACTTCGCGTGCCGCCAGTGCTCCTGGCATGTTGCTGCACTAAGCGGACCTGGCTGCTCGTCCGTCCCCACCTAACTGCCAACTCACACGACATGGAAACACCACAACGTCGCCCCAAAGGTAGTATCACCGTTACTAGATATCGATAACGGCCGCTGTTGCCAGTAGCGGACAGACCACGCTTGCAAACGGAGTGGCGCCAATGAACACAAGAAGAAGACGACAAACCGTAACTATACAAACTAAACGATGCCACCCTAGCAACGGCACCAACGCGAGCCGCAGCACGCCTCAACTATCTTTTGCATTCTGTTCGTTTTTTCTTTAGGTGAGATTAAGTTACAGACAGCAACAAGTTTTTTGTTTTGTTTTTATAAGTACTTGTGCCCTTTCATCATGGCAGACGAAAGAGACGATACGGTTATTTACGATGAATGGGCGCAGCAAAGCATGGAGCTTGCCACTACATCGCGTAGGTCTCATCATGATCCGCTTGACAGACTTTCCGGTCACATAAAGCAACACCAACTAATAGGCCTACATATTTCCTAAACGAACAAACGAAAACGAAGAACCTGCCATGCAGTTCCAAAAACAAAACAAAGAAACAAAAACAACAAACTTAATGTGCAAGTGTTGTGGAGTTGCGTTACATCTTGGAGACTGTTTTTCTGCATATCATATGAAAGAGAATTAGTAACTACCAAAGACAATGCAAATAAACAAATTTTGTATTTATTTACGTATATATATCTTCGATATTTCATGAAAGTAGGGGAACAGGGTTGAGAACTTATGAGAACTAACGATGAGATTAGTAAAACGTAACAATTTATAATCTGCTGATAATGTCAAGAACGGCCGGCAACAAGTCAAGTAATCGGAATTAGCGTTGCCGGCGCCAAGAGAATAAATCTGTTCGAGACGTGCGGATGGCAAAGTGTTAAGAACCATATCCCACCTTTTGCAGTTCCTAGGCGACCATTATAAACATGACTTCCGCTTAATTATTGTCTTTGAATAAAAGTGTCATTTCTGTGCGTCTCAGTGCGTATTTCTTTCAGGTACCTTATATACAACGCTGTAACAGTTATTTCCACACATGGTCCAAGTTTTATGGAGATATGCTACCTGGCAGTTACATATAATGTCGAAGTTACTTCCGTCCGGATGTTTTGCACACTATTGTGTATGAGGATAAGACAACTACTTCGTAATTCGGCGACGAACGTGCGATTTCAAAATTTTAAGACAAAATCTTTCAGTGACAAATTAAATCTCTCTTGCAGCATCCTGTGCTTCAGAGATGATGCTCGCCACATCCGTCGCGTTGCATAAGCCACACGTGCAATTTGGGTTAACGCAAACAGCGACCACATCATGGAATTCAGCCCTCCATAGTTGAGTTGAACCTTGGCAAATTTGGGATTCCAGGACTGGGGGCTGGTGAGCGCCCTGTGTCCTCCGTAAGTGTAGTCTCTGCGTATGTTTCAGCAACTACCTTGCGGCGCGTCAGAGGAAGGTTGTGTGTCATAGGGAGCGCTAGTGAGTCGTCAGTGGCACGTACAACAACGATAAACTCTCCCAACCGTACAAGCAGTCCGTGGTGCAGTAATAACACACTGGAAAACAAGACCACTCGTGCAGCTATTCCGCCAGAAAGGTCTTCACACTTGTGTAAACAACTGTAGTAACTGGGTACGATCATTGACAAAGAATGTGTTAATTGCTAATAAAATAAGTGAATGACTTGTCGCTTTTCCACTTGAACAAAACATTGCAGAAACTTGCGGAGTCACTAAAATGTTTTAAATGGTGCTCTTCTAGTTGAATCACCGAGTACGGGTCGCTCAAATAAGCAAGTTGTTAAACGCTAAATCGCTAGGAGAGTACGCCGTAATTACAGAGCTACACACAGCGCTAAAAGGAGTAGAGAGAAAGTCAGCTTCGTGGACAAAATGCACTTCCGCACCAAAGAGCTGCAATAAGATTGGAAAAATTGTCGTGTGATTGAAGTCACAAATATTATAAAAAAGAGTAAACGAAGAGCTAGAAAATGCAAGGTGTAACTGAAGTCAGAAGCATTATAAAAAGAGTAAACGAAGAGGAAGAAAATACAACAGCTCTTATTCTAATATTTTATGTACGAGTACGAAGTTTTAAGTTTCTGCAAAAACATGGATGCTTTGTGGCAAAAATATTGTGTTACACCGATCAGTATTAACTGTTCTTCGATTTGCTGAAGAAATTGTTGCGACACATCTAGTGTAACCAAAGAAACAAGCGATCCTTTTCTTGGAAGCGTTTCGCGAACGAGCCACTTTTGCTGGCTTCTGTAAATTTTGGAATACGCAAACAATTGCTTGCGGCTTAGGTTCCGGCTCGTACGAATATATCCGAATGTCGTATCCCGTTACGATGTTGTGTACGGATTTTGAATTTGACTACAGCAATTGAGACAAACCTGTTTTTGAGTTGTACGGAATCCCTCGGGAACAGATATTCTTCACAGCTGAAGTTCGTCCGAAAATGCGCCATTAGCTCACGTTGGGTCAAACGCCGATCCTCTTCAATTACGTTGCGCAACGCCGAAATATTGTAAACCAATTGCGAACAGTTTTCTATGAAGTTATTGATTATCACAGGCTGAAAAGAGCTTTTAAGCGCAACGCTATTCATTTATGCCTATACGAAAGCCAGAAAAAAAGTATCTAACTAAATTCTTCAACTGAATGCTCTATGTTTCACGAGACTGTTGTGCGAAATGCTGAGCTCCAGAGTGGGCTAATATCCTTTCTTCGTCCATACAGGCACATTCAGTCATCTGCTATAGTATATTAGATCATCGTACTTCTTTGTGCTTTGATGAATCTCATTCTCTCCGAATTTCTTACAACTCGATAAGGATCCCATACAGCAATAGCACTCAGTTTTACCCAACTGGCTTTGTATCTACCACAAATACATATTTCCACTTTCAAGTTCCAGTACTCTCCACTTTGGCAGAAACAGGAAAAAGCGTGTCCTATATACTAGCAGCAGAAGTGCTCGATGTTTCACTAGCTTTACGTTTGGTGTAGTTGGAATGCACCAAGTATGTAAATTAAAATAAACCACACTGAAACGTAGGCAATTAGTGAAACGAGCTATGGACTTATCGAAACATTCACTGTGTGTATGCAAGAATTCAGAGTTGACAGTAAAAGAAGAAACAAAAATAAGAAGGAAAAAGAGCACAGCACGGAACGGTCACATGTAAACCAGCGACGGTGTAAATCGGATTTCGTCAGTACACGGCAAACAACTACGTATTTGAGGTACTTTGGTAGAATGACTTTGACGCCTCATCTGCGAAGTACACTATCTAAGCAAAAGCATCTGGACGCCCTATGTAATGCAGAAATGACAACTTGATGCCACGAGTGGCGGATCCACAAGCATAAAAGGAGACGGGAATATTCTGTCGTCGATAGAGAAGCAGGAACAGCAGAACGAATCTGTCAGAAGAGCTCAGTGATTTCGATCGTGGACCAGTCACTGCGTGTCACCTGGGTAACAGATCCATCAGGGACATTTGAACGCTTGTAAACCTTTCCACGTTGACTGATGGCGATTTGATTGAGGAATGGAAACACGAAGCTACAACCACAATTAAACCCACATGTACTGGCGGACAGAGGCTGTCGACCATTGCGTAGGCTGGTTGTAAGAAACCATATGAAATCAGTCAAAGGAATCACTCGTGGGTTCCATAGGGCTACCAGTTGCTCAGGTAGCACAATGACTCAGTTTAGTAAGTTAAAAAGAATGGGACACAATGGTCGAACAGCTCCTCATAAGGCGTACAATGAGGTGGTGGAAGTCGTGGGACAGCGATATGCACATACACAGGTGTAGGTACTATCACGCACTCAACGTAAAAAAGGGCAGTGCATACGCGGAACTGTCATTTGTACTCAGGTGAGTCACGTGAAAAGGTTCTCGAGGTGATTATGACCGCATGACAGGGTTAACAGATTTTGGACATGGAATCGTAGTTGGAGCTAGACGCAGGAGACATTCCATTTCGGAAATCGTTAGGAAATTCACCAAGGACAACGCAGTGGCCGACGGCCTTTACTTAACGACCAACAGCAGCGTAGAGTTGTCAGTGATAACAGACTTGCAACACTGCGTGAAGTGATAGCAGAAAGCCGGCCGGTATGGCCGAGCGGTTCTAGGCGCTTCAGTGTGGAACCGCGCGACTGCTACGGTCGCAGGTTCAAATCCTGCCTCGGGCATGGATGTGTGTGATGTCCTTAGGTTAGTTAGGTTTAAGTAGTTCTTAAGTTCTAGGGGACTGATGACCTCACATGTTAAGTCCCATAGTGTTCAGAGCCATTTGAACCATTTGATAGCAGAAATCAATGTGGGTCATACGACGAACAGTTCGTTGTAACCGTTAGGACAGTGCGGTGAAATCTGATGTTAATGGGCTATGACAGTAGACGACAGACGCGAGTGCCTTTGCAAACAGCACATCGCCTGCAGCGGCTCTCCTGGGCTCGTGACCATATCGATTGGATCCTAGACGTCTGGAAAACCGAGGCCTGATCAGATTAATTCCGATTTCAGTTTGTAAGAGGTGGTGATAGGGTTCGAATGCGGCGCACATCCCACGAAGCGACGAACCCAAGTTGTCAACAAGGTACATCTACATGGATACTCTGAAAATCACATTCAAGTGCCTGGCAGAGGGTTCATCGAACCACCTTCACAATTTTCTATTATTACAATCTCGTATAGCGCGCGGAAAGAATAAACACCTATATCTTTCCGTACGAGCTCTGATTCCCCTTATTTTGTCGCGGTGATCTTCCCTACCTGTGTAGGTAGGTGTCAACAAAATATTTTCGCATTCGGAGGAGAAAGTTGGTGATTGCTATTTCGTGAGAAGATTCCGTCGCAACGAAAAACGCCTTCTTTTAATCATGTCCAGCCCAAATCCTGTATCATTTCTGTGACATTCTCTCCCATATTTACAAAACGAGCTGTATTTCTTTGAACTTTTTCGATGTACTCCGTCAGTCCTATCTGGTAAGGACCCCACACCGCGCAGCAGTATTCTAAAAGAGGACGGACAAGCGTAGTGCAGGCAGTCTCCTTAGTAGACCTGTTACATTTTCTAAGTGTCCTGCCAATAAAACGCAGTCTCTGGTTAGCCTTCCCGACAACATTTTCTATGTGTTCCTTCCAACTTAAGTTGTTCGTAATTGCAATACCTAGGTATGTAGTTGAATATACGGATTTAGATTAGACTGATTTATCGTGTAACTGAAGTTCAACGAGTTCCTCTTAGCACTCATGTGGATGACCTCACACTTTTCGTTATTTAGCGTCAACTGCCAATTTTCGCAACATTCAGATATCTTTTCTAAATCGTTTTGCAGTTTGTTTTGATCTTCTGATGACTTCATTAGTCGATAAACTACAGGGTCATCTGCAAACAACCGAAGACGGCTGCTCACATTGTCTCCCAAATCGTTTATATACACTCCTGGAAATGGAAAACAGAACACATTGACACCGGTGTGTCACACCCACCATACTTGCTCCGGACACTGCGAGAGGGCTGTACAAGCAATGATCACACGCACGGCACAGCGGACACACCAGGAACCGCGGTGTTGGCCGTCCAATGGCGCTAGCTGCGCAGCATTTGTGCACCGCCGCCGTCAGTGTCAGCCAGTTTGCCGTGGCATACGGAGCTCCATCGCAGTCTTTAACACTGGTAGCATGCCGCGACAGCGTGGACGTGAACCGTATGTGCACTTGACGGACTTTGAGCGAGGGCGTATAGTGGGCATGCGGGAGGCCGGGTGGACGTACCGCCGAATTGCTCAACACGTGGGGCGTGAGGTCTCCACAGTACATCGATGTTGTCGCCAGTGGTCGGCGGAAGGTGCACGTGCCCGTCGACCTGGGACCGGACCGCAGCGACGCACGGATGCACGCCAAGACCGTAGGATCCTACGCAGTGCCGTAGGGGACCGCACCGCCACTTCCCAGCAAATTAGGGACACTGTTGCTCCTGGGGTATCGGCGAGGACCATTCGCATCCGTCTCCATGAAGCTGGGCTACGGTCCCGCACACCGTTAGGCCGTCTTCCGCTCACGCCCCAACATCGTGCAGCCCGCCTCCAGTGGTGTCGCGACAGGCGTGAATGGAGGGACGAATGGAGACGTGTCGTCTTCAGCGATGAGAGTCGCTTCTGCCTTGGTGCCAATGATGGTCGTATGCGTGTTTGGCGCCGTGCAGGTGAGCGCCACAATCAGGACTGCATACGACCGAGGCACACAGGGCCAACACCCGGCATCATGGTGTGGGGAGCGATCTCCTACACTGGCCGTACACCACTGGTGATCGTCGAGGGGACACTGAATAGTGCACGGTACATCCAAACCGTCATCGAACTCATCGTTCTACCATTCCTAGACCGGCAAGGGAACTTGCTGTTCCAACAGGACAATGCACGTCTGCATGTATCCCGTGCCACCCAACGTGCTCTAGAAGGTGTAAGTCAACTACCCTGGCCAGCAAGATCTCCGGATCTGTCCCCCATTGAGCATGTTTGGGACTGGATGAAGCGTCGTCTCACGCGGTCTGCACGTCCAGCACGAACGCTGGTCCAGCTGAGGCGCCAGGTGGAAATGGCATGGCAAGCCGTTCCACAGGACTATATCCAGCATCTCTACGATCGTCTCCATGGGAGAATAGCAGCCTGCATTGCTGCGAAAGGTGGATATACACTGTACTAGTGCCGACATTGTGCATGCTCTGTTGCCTGTGTCTATGTGCCTGTGGTTCTGTCAGTGTGATCATGTGATGTATCTGACCCCAGGAATGTGTCAATAAAGTTTCCCCTTCCTGGGACAATGAATTCACGGTGTTCTTATTTCAATTTCCAGGAGTGTAGATAAGGAACAGCAAAGGGCCTATATTACTACCTTGGGGAACGCCAGAAATCACTTCTGTTTTACTCGATGACTTTCCGTCAATTACTACGAACTGTGACCTCTCTGACAGGAAATCACAAATCCAATCACATAACTGAGACGATATTCCATAAGCACGCAATTTCACTACGAGCCGCTTGTGTGCTACAGTGTCAAAAGCCTTCTGGAAATCCAGAAATACGGAACCGATCTGAAATCCCTTGTCAGTAGCACTCAAAACTTCATGTGAATAAAGAGCTGGTTGTGTTTCACAGGAACGATGTTTTCTAAGTGGACCGTTTTCGTCGAGGTAATTCATAATGTTCAAACAGAATATACACTCCTGGAAATTGAAATAAGAACACCGTGAATTCATTGTCCCAGGAAGGGGAAACTTTATTGACACATTCCTGGGGTCAGATACATCACATGATCACACTGACAGAACCACAGGCACGTAGACACAGGCAACAGAGCATGCACAATGTCGGCACTAGTACAGTGTATATCCACCTTTCGCAGCAATGCAGGCTGCTATTCTCCCATGGAGACGATCGTAGAGATGCTGGATGTTGTCCTGTGGAACGGCTTGCCATGCCATTTCCACCTGGCGCCTCAGTTGGACCAGCGTTCGTGCTGGACGTGCAGACCGCGTGAGACGACGCTTCATCCAGTCCCAAACATGCTCAATGGGGGACAGATCCGGAGATCTTGCTGGCCAGGGTAGTTGACTTACACCTTCTAGAGCACGTTGGGTGGCACGGGATACATGCGGACGTGCATTGTCCTGTTGGAACAGCAAGTTCCCTTGCCGGTCTAGGAATGGTAGAACGATGGGTTCGATGCCGGTTTCGATGTACCGTGCACTATTCAGTGTCTCCTCGACGATCACCAGTGGTGTACGGCCAGTGTAGGAGATCGCTCCCCACACCATGATGTTGGCCCTGTGTGCCTCGGTCGTATGCAGTCCTGATTGTGGCGCTCACCTGCACGGCGCCAAACACGCATACGACCATCATTGGCACCAAGGCAGAAGCGACTCTCATCGCTGAAGACGACACGTCTCCATTCGTCCCTCCATTCACGCCTGTCGCGACACCACTGGAGGCGGGCTGCACGATGTTGGGGCGTGAGCGGAAGACGGCCTAACGGTGTGCGGGACCGTAGCCCAGCTTCATGGAGACGGATGCGAATGGTCCTCGCCGATACCCCAGGAGCAACAGTGTCCCTAATTTGCTGGGAAGTGGCGGTGCGGTCCCCTACGGCACTGCGTAGGATCCTACGGTCGTGGCGTGCATCCGTGCGTCGCTGCTGTCCGGTCCCAGGTCGACGGGCACGTGCACCTTCCGCCGACCACTGGCGACAACATCGATGTACTGTGGAGACCTCACGCCCCACGTGTTGAGCAATTCGGCGGTACGTCCACCCGGCCTCCCGCATGCCCACTATACGCCCTCGCTCAAAGTCCGTCAAGTGCACATACGGTTCACGTCCACGCTGTCGCGGCATGCTACCAGTGTTAAAGACTGCGATGGAGCTCCGTATGCCACGGCAAACTGGCTGACACTGACGGCGGCGGTGCACAAATGCTGCGCAGCTAGCGCCATTCGACGGCCAACACCGCGGTTCCTGGTGTGTCCGCTGTGCCGTGCGTGTGATCATTGCTTGTACAGCCCTCTCGCAGTGTCCGGAGCAAGTATGGTGGGTCTGACACACCGGTGTCAATGTGTTCTTTTTTCCATTTCCAGGAGTGTATGTTCCAAAATCCTGCTGCATATCGACGTTAACGATATGGGCCGGTAATTTAGTGGATTACTCCTACTACCGTGCTGTGCAAGCTGCTGGTGGCTCCTTAATGGTGTAGGCTGCCTTTACTTGGACTGAACTGAATGTTTGGCTATTTGGAGACCATTTTCAGCCATTCATGGATTTCACGTTCACAGACTACGACGGAATTTTTATGAATTACAATGCGCCATTTCATCGGGCCACAGTAATTCGCGACTGGTTTGAAGAACATTCTGGACAATTCAAGCGAAGGTCACCCACATCGCCTGACATAATTCCCATACAACATTTATCAGTCATAAGCGAGAGGTCAGTTCGTGCACAAAATCCTGCACGGGCAACAGTTCCGCAGTTATGGACGGCTATTTAAGACAGTATGGCTCAATATTTCCGCAAGGGAGTTCCAGCGACTTGTTGAGTCCATGCCGTGTTGAGTTGCTGCACTACACTTGGCAGAACATGTCCGACACGAAGTGTGAGGTATCTCATGACTGTTGTCACCTCAGGATACATTTCAGTAGCCAATCCAAAGTGACCCTAGAGTTTGCGTAAGGAACGATAATGCTGTTAGCTATCTTCTCGTAAAGTTGGCAAGTGGTCTAAACCAACCGCAAAATTATTTAGACAAATTATGTAATTCGTGCGAAAAGTGGCTATCGACTCTAAATAATGAAAATCGTGAAGTAATGTGAGTAATAAAAGGAATCCGACAAATTTCGGTTACACGATAACTCATACGAATCTAAAGGCTGCAAGTTGAATTAAACACTTAGAGATTACAATTACGAATGACTGAAACCTGGACGATCACATAGATGATGTGGGGAATTCAAACCAAAGGCTGCGATATATTGGCAGAAAATACAACAGGTCTGCTAATGAGACTGCTTACACTACTTTTGTCCGCCCTCTTCTGGAGTATTACTGTGTCATGTGGGATTGGACTCGGCTAGGATCGTCTGAGGAAGAAGAGTAGATCGTTTTGTACTATCGCGAAGCATGGAGAGTGTGGCACAGATATGTTATGTGAATTTGGGCTGCAGTCATTAAAACAAAGACGTTTTTCCTTGCGGCAGAATCGTCTCGTAAAATTTCAGTTGCCAACTTTCTCCTCAGAATCTCAAAATATTTTTCTGACGTCCACCTCCATAGTGAGAAATGATCATCATAAAAAATAAGTGAAACCTCAGCTCTCACGGAAAGATATGTTGAAACTTCTTTGTGTTTACTTAAACTATTGAATGGACTGAACTTACTGTCTCGTTACTCGTTTTTATCATTTCAGCACTGACCTACGGAATTTTCCCTGACAAAGACAACACAAACTTAGTCTATTCATTTATTACCCACAATACATAAGCCCAACTCAATCTTGAGTACTCTGCAATGACAACATGACTTCAAATAATTAACACAAAAGAATGGCCTAAATTGGAAGAAATTCTAACAACAACCCATATTTTTTCATAAGACACTTACCTCACAGAAAATCTTCATAACACGAACTACAGCAATTACAGCAAGCAGCAACTACAGCCAGCTACATAAGAAGATTCTAATTACTGTAGGCTCTAACTAATAGGAGGCATATGGTTCGCAAAAGAATGAGTTGGTTGAAGACCTAACAATGTATTTAGCAGATTTTACCTTATTCATGTGACATCCAGTTCCAAAAATTATATAGACGTCAATAATTCCACAACCCAAACATCACCAACTACATCCATCATCATTTTACAGTGCTTGTTCTACCAACACTGAGTCTCCACGAAGGACCCACGTCCAAACCGTCCGCCTACTAACTGTTAACTGCTAGTCCGCCCAACCCCAGAGTCTCTTACCGAGGGCACAAAGCGCAGTCAGCGATATTAATTACTGTCTATAGTTCTGCCAACATACAAACAAATAAACAGGCTGCATGCATAGCACCTGCTTTCCTCAAAAAATTTTACAAAGTGTTTTGGGCAGTGGCCACGACTAAGTTGTTAATTTTTTTATATTAACAATATCAAATAGATCAGATGCACACAAAGGTTAATAAATATGCTGTTGGTCAATAAAGTAAAAATTCTCCTCCCAGTCTCTGAAGACAGTTCTAATTCAGCAGAAGAGAAGTCTATCCCAGTTTTATGCACAAAGGATGAGCAGTAAAAGAAAATGCACATGTAAGTAGTGGGCCACCATGCAGTCTTGAAGAAGTAGTGTTGTCCTCCCCACGGAAACACAGTGCTGACTGTTGATATGAAGATTTCAGTTGAGAAGATTGGTAATGGGCCACAACAGAGCAGACCCGTAGCAGAGTCATCGAAGTCTTGAAGAATATTGGTAGAATTTGTGAGTCACCACCGAACAGACCCACAGTAGTCCTCGTAGAGATTATGGAAGTAATGGGGCACCAAAGGTGCAGACCCCCTGTAGTCCTTTGAGGTTATGGAAGTAATGGGCCACAAAAGGTGCAGACGCACTGTAGTCCTTGTAGAGGGGGCCAACAGCCAACCGTTGCGACTGTGCGGGTGCACAAACGCAACTGAAGGGTCTTGAGGTAATGTAACATGTCCATGAATCACCACTTGTGCACTCGCTTTTTTTTTTGCAATATCCTTAGGCCCAACAATGCTGTTAACAACTCCCTTGCTGAATTATCAACACACGTGTAAGCACTAACACATACATATAATCTCTGATTTGATACATACAGTATAGCCAGACAAATGTGTGCAGTAAAATGAATCCCTGCTATTTACCTAACTCTAAGAACTGGTATCTATAATATTACAGTTTAACATTATACAGATACAATCACAAATGTTAAGAAAACAGCATTATAGTAAAGAACATGCTAATACAAATAACATTTGCAGTAATACAGGCTTTACAAAAAGAATAAAAGTAAGCACATATACGAGTATTGCAGGGATTACGACATAAATAAATGAAAAATGAGAATATCAGTAGAAGCATAAAAGAATAAATAATGTTTAAAGATCTTCCGAATGTAATGAACGTGGTACAAAAACAGAGATTAGATTTAAGGATAACAGTATTCCTCATCATAGTGAATGCAGCTTAGTATTAGAAGGAAAAAAAAATTCTACCAAATTTACCTTATCAGGTGAACATATAGAAATAAGAAGAACACAGACACACAAGTGTCCACATATACATTGCGGAATAGCACAAAAGGAAACGACAGGGTCTGTTTTCAAGTGTAAATGTGCCAAAGTGTAAGTGTAAGATTTGGTAATGCAGTACTTGTGGTGAGCATTTTATACCTACTTTATGCTCATACCTGTTTTATTTTCAACCAAAACTACTTCATTTCTAACTAAAACTTCGTTTAATTCTCGCCAACCTCTCTTACTTCAACATTTGTTTCCACAAAAAAAAATCCTGTCTAGCTGTATTTAACCAAAACTACTTCATTTACTCTTGCAAAATAATTATTCCTCGTTATACAATACGTTTTGGATAGACCTTTTTCTTATAGCTCCTCAATGCATTTCTTCCCAACTCATCATAACTCATTTTCATATATAGCATGCCCACCTTTTAAGCCAATTTAAATCTACTGAGCTCAAATACATAAACTAGAGAACGAGGCAATACAGCAGCACAAAACAGTTAGCACTACCAACAATGACAAAAATGCAAAGGGGCAAAGCAAGCAGCAGCATGTCGAAATTAGCAAAACAAATGCAAATTTACAACTAATATAAGGCAATATGCAGCAAACGAGTAAGTGAAACTTCTTTGTGTGTGTCGACTGAAATAACTGAGTATGTAAAACTTCTTTGTGTTTACTAAAACTGCTGAGTGCACTAAACCTACTGTCTCATTACTCATTTTTATCATTTCATCACTGACCTACGGAATTTCCGCTGACAAAGACAACACAAACTTACCCCACTCCTTTATTATCCACAATATACAAGCCCAACGCAATCTGACTGCTCTGCAATGACAACATGACCTCAAATAATTAACACAAAAGAATGGACTAAATTGGAAGAAATCCTAACAATAACCCATACTTTTCGATAAATCACTTACCTCACAAAAAATCTTCATAACACGAACTACAGTAATTATAGCAAGCAGCAACTACAGCCAGCTAAATAAAAAGAGACTGGCTACTATAGGCTCTAACTACTAGGAGGCATGTGGTTAGCAAAAGAATGATTTTGTTGAAGAGCTAACAATGTATTTAGCAGATTTTACCTGATTCATGTGACATTTAGTTCCAAAAATTATGTAGTCGTCAATAATTCTACTACTCAAACATTACTAACTACATCCATCGTCATTTTGCAATGCATGTTGCGAGCTAACATCCCAAAGATGTTCGGGCTCACATGCGGTTCCTCTTCGCCGAAATGTCTTGGTTCAAACTCGTCTAGGTGTTGAACCGCGTGTGTCGCATTACATGCCATAAATTAGACGCTTGTGACTCTTTGATTAAATTGTCTGGCTGATGGCAAGTTTGCGAAAAACAAAGTTAACATAACATATAATGACAGTAATAATAATATAGGGAACTCTATTAACGACCCACAAATGAAGCCGGCCATACAGATGCTATTTGGTTACAATAATGTTTATGCAGTAAGCAAACTAATAGCGAAAGTAGTCGTATTCAGAGTTACTGTTACACTCGAGCGCATAGTCATTTGATACAGTTCGATCATTCACAATCTCATCGTGAATTGAAAATCCAACACTCCACCTCGTTAACTACGCGAAAAGTTAAGAGTTCACACCAGGCGTGCTGCTGCTCACTGCTCAGAGACCACGTCCCACGATACCACACAACGCGAAGTTTCCTAAGTCGTTTCCCTTCCTAGCTACCTAATGACCGACTGTTCGCTTTCGCGTCTCCAGCCAAACTGTACTCTTTGGTGTCTAGACCAGAACTGCCCTCTGCCCGTCTCCGACCGCGTTTCCCGCGCACCCATCATCTTCGCTCAACTGACTAGCGCAGTTCCCTTTCCTGAAGCCGTCCATCTGATTGGCTATAGCTTAGTCTACATTACTTTACATTTTAACATATTTAAATTGACCATTTTCACATTCTAAATTAAGTGACAATAATATCCGTAACATAATAAACGTCAAATTCTTTTACATAAAACCAATACAATTTTGTTATTAACTTTGAATGTCACGGCCAGTAGCCTTGCACCAAAGTGCTTTCTGATAAATAAATAAGGAACAAAAGTAACTATTATGCACTAAACTTTAAACAAGTATTCTGTTACCTAATGATTCAGTAAGGTGTCATGCTGTCATCGTTATGTGTTTTGTGTGGTGGAAATGATGATCTGATGTTTAACTGAAAATACTGATAATTTAAATTTACTATATCTTTTAAGCAAATAAAGTTACAGAGTTGATATTTACAACGTTTGTCATTTCAACGATGCGCTTCTATATGAAAAGTCGATCGTTAAGATCGACCAAAGCGTCAGATTTTAGCATTCAGGTATTTGTTACAAAACTTGTTAATTTCACTTTAACAGTAAATCCTAAACTATTATAGACATGATCAATATTCAAGTTTTACTGGGATCACCATGAAAATTTATGGAGGATGGCAGATTAAAATTACTGTGGCTTGATTCCCTGCACTACTACAGAATTAAATAGTTTTCATAAATGTTTCCCTTTATGGCCGGTCTTGGGTCCGCCATATTTAACACTGCTACGTCTCCTTGGCCACACTACAGCGCATAGGCCTCAATAGACAACAGACGCCTATGAATTTCCCCATCTCGTGGTAAATCTGCGCCCATTGTGGCACCCAGTCCTGGACGAAAGGGATCATTTCACAGTTCCTGTAGCCTGACTCGTTCGACCGTATGCTTAAATGAGAGCGAAATGCTCGTTAACTCACAACGACCTACCAACACTGAGTCTCCACGAGGGACACACGTCCAAGCCGTCCGCTGCTAACTGATAACTGCTAGTCCGTCCAACCGCAGAGCCTCTTACCCAGGGCGCAGAGCGCTGTCGGCGATATTAATTACAGTCTTTACTGCTGCCAACATACAAACATATAAACAGGCTACTTACAACGTGTTCATTTTCTCGTGCGCTGTTCGAGAGTGGAACGGAAGAGAAACAGCATGAAGGTGGTTCGATGAACCCTCTACCAGGTACTTAAAGTGAATAGCAGAGATATCTTGTAGACGTAAATAATGAAGATTAGAGCGTCCAACCGACATCCCCGACATAGTTTACAAAGGTGTTAATAATGTAAAAGGCTAGGGCTGCACTGTTGTTTCATTTCACACTCCGAGTCACTGCGCATACAATGTGAGGCATTCTAGGTAAACAGCATTTACTGGTCTCGAGAAAATGAAATTATGTTTCTAAAAATAACAACTCCTTTGAAGTGAAGATAACGTTGTAAGGAATTCTGAGATATACAAGGTACTGCAATTACTTTAAACGTCGTTAGGAGATTCGGGATTTCGTAAGCGGTGTCTGTGAACTGCGACTCCGTAATAAAAGAAGGTACAGAAATTCGAACACATACTAGTAAATATATGCGTATAACATTAATGGAAACTAGGATGCAAGACTAGAAACGGAGCGCTCACAAAGAACCAAAATTAAAAATTTAACTTCAATGAGAAGTGGCAGTGCACGGCTGGTGACCGTTCTGCTATTTCTGGCTCGAGGGAATCGTGAAGGGGTGGGGAGTTTTTACAGTCTTCCCCTTCCATTGTCCTACCGTTAACAAATGCAAATCCAGTCCCAGGTGGCGCCACTCCATCGACAGAAAGCCATAACTCTACTGTTTGTAGACACATCGGTCTAGGCAGCATATCAGCTCCTAAACAAGACGCCAAAAATTTGCAAAAACTCGAGTCTTAACTCAAACATAATGCTGATTGAACACCAGTGTAGTGGGCTAGTCTTAAACCGCAACTCACAACATAAATTTGATCGTAATCTCGAGAGACCTCCATATTTCTTGGCAACTGAATGCTTTTGTGTGGATCACTGGGCTGAAAGAGAGATCACCAGGACACAAGCACACCTGTGTACCGTTCCTTCTTCCTATGATTTTCTCGAGCGAGTTTTTGCCGAGATGTCAAGCGGGCGTTGTTGACTTTTCAAGTATTGGTGGCAACGGGCTATTCTGATACAGTTACCACAGTGGAGAACACAATATAGTGGCTTGCGCCGAGGAAAGGTAACCATTAGAAAGACGCATCGTCTGATGTCCCAACTTCTTAGCCGGTGTTGTTCACCAAGACAGACATCAGCATTGGTCGCCAAGATGGACAGCAGCAAACTGCTGCTGAACATACCGGTTCCAGTGAAATGGTGGTTAGTGATGAGTCGCTCACTCATCATATTACTGAGACAGTTTCTTATTCGAATTCGCTAAACGAGGTTACAGTTATCAGTTTAGAATGAGACCTATTCGCGGTTCAGTTGTATTGGTTAAAAAAAAAAAACACGGAAAATCGTCGGAGAGACCTAGAGATGGAAATCTAATGTCACCGCTACTGATTCGTATTTTTTGTTGTTTCTCCAAATCATAACAACCGTTGGAGGAATTCAGGATAATACTAATGAATATTTGCAAGCCATTGCCCGATATATTTATTCACGTGTCCGGTTTTCAGTAGTTAAATCTATGCTCATATGTTTCGTAGATAATTTTTATATTACGATCTACTAAGCATTTGAGAATTGCAGCTAAAAAATCGAAGTCAGTAACGTAAGCAACAATATGCGAACAGTATCTGTGGAGAAAAAAAATGTTCAAATGTGTGTGAAATCTTATGGGACTGAACTTCCAAGGTCATCAGTCCCTAAGCTTACACACTACTTAACCTAAATTATCCTAAGGGCAAACACACACACCCATGCCCGAGGAAGGACTCGAACCTCCGCCGGGACCAGCCGCACAGTCCATGACTGCAGCGCCTCAGACCGATCGGCTAATCCCGCGCGGCATCTGTGGAGAGATGTTCCTTTATCTTCCTGAAAATTTCAACCTCGGAGCATCACAAGTGTCGGTGTGATGAACAAACCTTTGCAGTTTCATAGTCCCACATCACTGATTTCGCGAACCTGCCCCTCTCCCTCCCCCACGGTTACACTGTACCACCGAATCAGCAATTTTCATTATTTCAATATCGTCCAACCGAGGCAATACGCATGGTCTCGCTGTTGTCTGGACGTTAAACGTAAAGCCAGAACGTGGTTCCATAAAGAAGACAATTCCTTACCGCAATTTATTCGTCACCGACCACTTGATACATTCTTGAAAACTTACAAAAATGTGCAGCTGTGTGTTACGTTGTCAGACAAACAACGTCGTGACCAACTTTTGATTTAATGTAATCGGCAATATATAATGAAGCATAATTTTCAATACATAGTGACATTTCGGATAAAACATTTCGTCCATCTTCGTCATAATAACAAATTATATAGGGATATCTTTCTTTTCCCTAACTGATAGTCTGTTCTGTGGGTATGGAGAGTATTATTCGATGTGTAAACGGCGACCATTTTTCGCTTTGGAGTACAAAAGTACCAATATCAACTTGAAACGTCCCCTTAGAAAAATTATACATGACTGTGCTTACACTGACACACAATATTTTTTTTAGCGCAACGCAATCTGACTTTCAAAAATCCCTACAAACGAATGGCCCTGATTAACATTAACCTATACCTTTCGCAAATCACTTACCTCACCAAAAATCTTCGTTACTCGAACTACTGCAATACAGCGAGCGCCACTACTTCCAGCTAAATAAAAGATTCAAACTACTGAAGGCACTAACTACTGACAGGCATAGTTAGCAAATGAAAGATTTTGATAGAGAAGAAACAATGTATTTACCTTAATAGTGTTCAAAAGTCATAATATATATAGCAGTTCATGACATCCAGTCTTACAAATTTCAAAACTCCCGCATTTCTCTCCTCACATCCACCACTGCTGGCGGCTCGCCTCCAACTGCGCAACGCTATGCGCTGTTCACATCCAACTGCCCAACACTACAACGGCGAGTATTAAAACAATGCCAACCAGCCACTGACTGCACACAGCACAGCCAGTGATTTTCATCAGAGCGCTACGTGGCGTTACCAATATAAAAAAACCTGAACAGCCTACTTACATAGCCCCCGTGCTCCCCACAAAAAATTTTACAAATTGTTTTGGGCAGTGGCCAATACAGATTCGAAAAAAAATTTTCATAATTACAATAACAAAGAAATGAAATGCACACACTTATCGAGACAATGTTGGTCAAAAGCTATAATTTTCTCACAGTCCATAAAGACAGTCCTGATCGTTCATCACAGTAAAATTGCAGTGTTTTTCTCAAAGTCTGAGCAGTAAAAGAAAATGCACGTGGAAGTAGTGGATTTCCATGCAGTCTTGAAGAAGTAGTGTTGTCCTTCCAACGGAAAGACAGTGCTCACTCTTGACATGCAGACAGGTAATGGTCCACCACAGAGCAAACCCACAGCAGAGTCATTCGAAGTTTTGAAGAATATTGGTAGGTAGGTCATCACAGAGCAGACCCACTGTAGTCCTGGTAGAGAGTATGGTATTGGTGGGCCACCAGAGGTGCAGACCCACTGCAGACCTTGTAGAAATAATGGTATTGGTGGGCCATCAAAGATGCAGACCCACTGTAGTCCTTGTAGAGACGGCCAGCAGCCATCTGCTGCGACTGTGCAGGTGCACAATCACCATCGAAGAGTCTTGCAGAGAAGATAGCAACTCCATAAACCACCACTTGTGCACGCACAAAGTTTTTGGAATTGTCCTTAGAAGTCTTGCAGACAATATAGCAAGTCCATAAACCACCACTTGTACACTCACGAAGTTTTTGGAATTGTCCTTAGAACCAGCAATGCTGTTATCCAGTCCCTTGCTGAATTATTAACACACGTGCAAACACTATCAGTCCCTACTTCTCACATATTGTCCATACTATGACCAACAGAAACGTGTGCAGTGAAATGTAACTTACAAGATACTTAATTCGATGAACTGGTGCCAATTACAATTTTATAACATAAGAATACAATAACAAAGGTACAAAATACATCATTAAACAACATAACAATACAGATAACATTTGTAGTAAAACAGGCTTTACAAAAGAATAGAACTAACATCTACATCTGTGTTACAGGAATTATGACGTAAGTAAATACATAAAAGATCAGAATAACTTTTGAAACATCAACTTTACACATGAGCATTAAAACAAAACAGAATAAATAATGTCTAAGCATATTTACAAGGTAAATAACATATTATCAGAAAAATTCAACAACATAAATCTTATTAGATAGACACATGCAGACAGGAAAAACACAAATACACAAGGGAACACAAACACATAGAGGGGTAACAAAAAAGGAAAGGACGGGGTTTGTTCTACTGCAATATTTTGCATGGAGCTCTCCCTTCGTTCATCATTATTCCCAAAAAGTCATATCTAAGCCTGCTTTCTGTATTCTGTTCACATCCTCTTTCAAAAATAGTTTTTCTCCACTGTACACTACTTTTTTTGGCCAAACCATTTTCTTATAGCTTCTCAATGCATTTCTTTCCATTCATCACAACTCGTCCTCTTATATAGCCCACCCCATCTTAAACTAACTTAAATTTACTGAGCTCAGATGCTAAACTAAGGGACGAGGCAATGCAGCAGCACAAAACAATTAACACAATCAGCAATGACAAAAAAAAGGAAATTGGCAAAGCAAGCTACAGTAAATCTAAATTACCAATCAATGCAACATAACAACTAATATGAGCCAATGTGCAGCAACAGGAGAAATAAATCAGTAGTAAAACTAGCTTAACAGAGTAATACAAAGTGAAATTTAGTAGCATTATGCATGGCAAACAGCAGCAGCAAATGAAATAACTTACACTCCTGGAAATGGAAAAAAGAACACATTGACACCGGTGTGTCAGACCCACCATACTTGCTCCGGACACTGCGAGAGGGCTGTACAAGCAATGATCACACGCACGGCACAGCGGACACACCAGGAACCGCGGTGTTGGCCGTCGAATGGCGCTAGCTGCGCAGCATTTGTGCACCGCCGCCGTCAGTGTCAGCCAGTTTGCCGTGGCATACGGAGCTCCATCGCAGTCTTTAACACTGGTAGCATGCCGCGACAGCGTGGACGTGAACCGTATGTGCAGTTGACGGACTTTGAGCGAGGGCGTATAGTGGGCATGCGGGAGGCCGGGTGGACGTACCGCCGAATTGCTCAACACGTGGGGCGTGAGGTCTCCACAGTACATCGATGTTGTCGCCAGTGGTCGGCGGAAGGTGCACGTGCCCGTCGACCTGGGACCGGACCGCAGCGACGCACGGATGCACGCCAAGACCGTAGGATCCTACGCAGTGCCGTAGGGGACCGCACCGCCACTTCCAAGCAAATTAGGGACACTGTTGCTCCTGGGGTATCGGCGGGGACCATTCGCATCCGTCTCCATGAAGCTGGGCTACGGTCCCGCACACCGTTAGGCCGTCTTCCGCTCACGCCCCAACATCGTGCAGCCCGCCTCCAGTGGTGTCGCGACAGGCGTGAATGGAGGGACGAATGGAGACGTGTCGTCTTCAGCGATGAGAGTCGCTTCTGCCTTGGTGCCAATGATGGTCGTATGCGTGTTTGGCGCCGTGCAGGTGAGCGCCACAATCAGGACTGCATACGACCGAGGCACACAGGGCCAACACCCGGCATCATGGTGTGGGGAGCGATCTCCTACACTGGCCGTACACCACTGGTGATCGTCGAGGGGACACTGAATAGTGCACGGTACATCCAAACCGTCATCGAACCCATCGTTCTACCATTCCTAGACCCGCAAGGGAACTTGCTGTTCCAACAGGACAATGCACGTCCGCATGTATCCCGTGCCACCCAACGTGCTCTAGAAGGTGTAAGTCAACTACCCTGGCCAGCAAGATCTCCGGATCTGTCCCCCATTGAGCATGTTTGGGACTGGATGAAGCGTCGTCTCACGCGGTCTGCACGTCCAGCACGAATGCTGGTCCAACTGAGGCGCCAGGTGGAAATGGCATGGCAAGCCGTTCCACAGGACTACATCCAGCATCTCTACGATCGTCTCCATGGGAGAATAGCAGCCTGCATTGCTGCGAAAGGTGGATATACACTGTACTAGTGCCGACATTGTGCATGCTCTGTTGCCTGTGTCTATGTGCCTGTGGTTCTGTCAGTGTGATCATGTGATGTATCTGACCCCAGGAATGTGTCAATAAAGTTTCCCCTTCCTGGGACAATGAATTCACGGTGTTCTTATTTCAATTTCCAGGAGTGTATATCTAAATATGACAAAGCTCAAGCAGAAAAAATATTACTATGTAAGTAGGCTGTTTAGGTTTTTTATATTGGTAACGCCACGTAGCGCTCTGATGAAAGTCACTGGCTGTGCTGTGTGCAGTCCAGGCCCCCACAACCGCACTAGTGGTCGACTGTGAAGAGCGGACAAATTGAATAGCTGCCTGGCGGCCATTAGAGTGGTAAACTGACGCGCGGATTTCGAATGTTTATACATCGCTTTTGGTTATAAAATGCCTTCCCTAGAGTTAGGTCACAAACATAATGCCTCATTTAAATACGTTACTACAATATAGTTTTTAATTTATGAACAAACAGCAACTAGTCACTGTTTATGAATTTATGTTACGTAGTACATGGAATCTGCCGTAGCTAAAAGTTATGCACTGGACCCCTAGCATTTTTCGTAGTTCATTTACGATAGATGTACGCAAAACACATCAAAATACTCTAAGATTTGCCCACTATGTTAATAGATATTTTCTGACTCTACCTTGCTTTAGATTTTATGACGAAAAGTGCGTTATATATGGCGTAGTGCTTTGGCTACTCACGACCAAATTATCAAGTTTTAACCTAACCTAGACCATGAAAACACTACCGATCAGCCAGTTACAAGAAACAAGACTTCAGGCAGGCATCCAGTATCGCATTAGTCACAATATTTACTTTCGAAGATGTACACTTCAGTTTATATATGTGGTTTTTTCATATAATAAATAAAACTCAACAACTGTTCCATCGCCGGCCGAAGTGGCCGTGCGGTTAAAGGCGCTGCAGTCTGGAACCGCAAGACCGCTACGGTCGCAGGTTCGAATCCTGCCTCGGGCATGGATGTTTGTGATGTCCTTAGGTTAGTTAGGTTTAACTAGTTCTAAGTTCTAGGGGACTAATGACCTCGGCAGTTGAGTCCCATAGTGCTCAGAGCCATTTGAACCATTTTGAACTGTTCCATCGAGAGAAGTTGTGAAATCAGATTACAATTACACGCATTCAGTTGCATTTTATAACGATAAAAAGCCTGCTAACTCAAATTTCGTGTTACTTGCAACTCAACTTTTATAGTTAAAATAAAATGTGGTTCACAAAGAAAAATTTGTCTTCTGCTGTATATGGTCTGGAAAACGAAAGATGGATGGAACAGCATCATCTTTCAGCTTTCTGCAATTTACGTAATTTTCAAGGAATCAACTTTCTTCAAAGTGATCGGAACATATAAAATGGTATTCTGTCGGTCGGAAATCTTGCCTCCTGACAGCGTGTAACCATTTTTATAACAGCTGTGGTTTTGAGAAAGGAAACCTGCAAATATATGCACAGACATTATGCTAATACCGTGTTACAAAAACATTTACTAAGCAAGTGCACTGACATACAAAACAACTTAAAATATCCACATACCTGTGAAATGTAATATTCGTTGCTTTCTCGAATTTATTTGTACAATTCATCGCTGCACAACTCATCACCATTGTACTTCTTTTGATTGGAACGTACAGACAGTAGACTTACGAGTAACAAATACTGTATGTACGCCCCAACAAATATACAACGTTGAATCAGGGTCTTCATAAACAACAGTACTACACAACACATCAGACTACAACCACTATAATGGCGTCCAGCCGAAGGTTCAAATTATCCCGCGACTGCAGCGCCATCAGTGAGTCTAGTTATTTTTTACAAGGTCTTTGGTGCAGTCAGTGGATGGTTGGCATTGTTGTAATACTCGCCATTGTAGTGTTGGGCAGTTGGATGTGAACAACGCTACGCGTTACCAATATAAAAAACCTAAACAGCCTACTTACAAACTCAATACAGTATCCAAAAACAGTTTCCAAGTGAGTACTAATAAAGCAGCAATATATAATGAAGCATAATTTTCAATACATAGTGACATCTCGGACAAAACATTTCGTCCATCTTCGTCATAATAACATATTATATAGGGATATCTTTCTTTTCCCTAACTGATAGTCTGTTCTGTGGGTATGGAGAATATCATTCGATGTGTAAACGGCGACCATTTTTCGCTTTGGAGTACAGAAGTACCAATTTGAACTCAATGTAGTATCCAAAAACAGTTTCCAAGTGAGTGCTAATAAAGCAGTTTTACTGTCTTGAACAATGCAACAGCTATAGCTAGTTTTTCTGCCATTGACTTAGGAGGATGCTAGCTTTCTTAACGTTTGTTTTAGAGCTATTAGTGTGTAACATTTTTAAAGTAGTAGGAGTACACACAGCAGTGGTACAACTCTGCTGGTCTTGATGAAGAAATACTTGGAGAAATAATATTCTATGGAGTTAAGTCACAAACATAATATGAACAAAGCAAAATTACAGTAATTTAGGCATTCTGCACGGTCATGACGAAGGCAAAGATGATACAGGACTGAGCCATCAAGGCGGCAGTTTGAGGAGCCCTAAAGCCATGCATGTACGAGCAAATGACGGGGATTACACCAAAAGGGAAAAATGTAAGGAGTCCAGCAGAAGGAACAGCAGCAGACGTGGTACGATCACTGCGTCCTCAAGTGGCCGCTCAGCTTTGCAGAATAATTATTAAGAGCCCGGCGTGCGTACTAGCCACAATAAAATGTAAATATCAGCAGGCACGCGGGAAATGTGGCTGTTACTCTGAACCTATTATAACGTCCCTAAGATCTTAGGCAAGAAGTAGCAATGCTACCGTGTTTCTTAAAATGAGTTTGTAATAGTGAATTTATAAAAGCAGCTACAAAAACCCTCGAAACGCACGTACTGAAATGCAGGAGGATCTGCAGCGGATTGACGCATGGTGCAGGGAATGGCAATTGAATCTCAATGTAGACAAGTGTAATGTGCTGCGAATACACAGAAAGATAGATCCTTTATCATTTAGCTACAAAATAGCAGGTCAGCAACTGGAAGCAGTTAATACCATAAATTATCTGGGAGTACGCATTAGGAGTGATTTAAAATGGAATGATCATATAATGTTGATCGTCGGTAAAGCAGATGCCAGACTGAGATTCATTGGAAGAATCCTAAGGAAATGCAATCCGAAAACAAAGGAAGTAGGTTACAGTACGCTTGTTCGCCCACTGCTTGAATACTGCTCAGCAGTGTGGGATCCGTACCAGATAGGGTTGATAGAAGATATAGAGAAGATCCAACGGAGAGCAGCGCGCTTCGTTACAGGATCATTTATTAATCGCGAAAGCGTTACGGAGATGATAGATAAACTCCAGTGGAAGACTCTGCAGGAGAGACGCTCAGTAGCTCGGTACGGGCTTTTGTCAAAGTTTCGACTGGAATAGAAGGGAGAACCGATAGAGGTACTCAAGGTACCCTCCGCCACACACCGTCAGGTGGCTTGCGGAGTATGGATGTAGATGTAGAGAAATATTAAAAATGGTTTCGTAGGTGGAATACTTTTGCTACTGGGACACAACTTGAGAAGAATGACTTACCTCCGACTTACGTAACATTAGAATGTTTACTAGTGGTAGTGATTAATGCATGTTTGGAACCGTATGAAAAAAAAGTACGTGCCAGTAATTCTTAGCAACGACGGAATTCGCTTACTGAAATAAATTTTGATAGGGTGCTCATATTTAAAAGAACATGAACCTGCAGCCAATGGAACTCAAAGGAAAACGTCGACGAAACTTGTAATAAATCCAGTTGTGGGCGGTGCCTTAACAACGGACCATATATTGGGCGTGCGAGCATCCACTCCAAGAGTATGCACATAAATTACTGCCACATTTATACACCCTTGCTGCGCTAGTGCACAAACTGATTCGTCCTCGGCCTTAGTAGTAGGATATTTTACTGTTTTCTGCAAATAGTCTTAATGTCACTTTATGCTCATAGTATGCTTTTCCCCTCACCAAATTCAGTATTACAAAATAAAGAAAACGTAAATGAAATTCAAATCATTTGAAAGCCCGCTAAAGCGCTCCGTTTGAGTCACTTAATACCTATGACGTCACTAGCTAGCACGTTTCTCCTACTGTTGAAAAGCTCATTCGCAGTGTTTTCGAATTTACTTTTCGGACAGTGGGTTACAAATGATGCGTAGTATTACATTGTACAAATACCTCTATAAAAACTCTTAAAATTATTTTTTTGTGTTCCAAAGAATGAGAAGCTGCTTAAATGTGGTTTAAGTTCGCTCCTAGAGATCTAAATAAGATAATGGTCACTGACTTTGTTTATTTTTGTGCAGATCGTTGTGATACACACCGACGAGCCAAAACATTGTGACCACCTGCTTAATAGCTCGTTTGTCCGTCTTTGAAACTAAATACATCTTTGATTCTGCATATCAGGGACCCGATAGTTTGTTGGTAGGTTTCTGGAGGTACGCGGCATTAGATGCCTACGCACAGGTCGTGTAATTCGCTTAAATAACGGGCCGCTGATTTGCGTAGGCGGTGATGGCGTCCGACAGCGACCCAGATAGGTGTCATAGGATTTACATCAGGCGAATTTATTCGGCGAGACATCAACGTCAGTTCACTATATGCCTTTCAAATCACTGTAGCTCGGTTCTGGCTCCGAGACACCGGTAATTGCACTGCTGGAAGATGGCTTCGCTGTCAGGGGAAGACATCGAGCATGAAGAGATGCAGCTGGTTCTTTGCTGTCAGCTTATCTTCGATTAATACCAGAGGTCGTACGCAAGCACAGGGGAATGTCTTCCATAGCGCAATACTGCTCCCACCAGCCTGCGTCCGTGGTGCGCTGAAAGTTTCGAGGCGTCGTCCACCTCGTTTGTGGAGCCGACCACTGACGTGAACCAAAAATGTGATTCAGACGAGGAGCCGATACGTTTCCATTGATCGACGGTCGAATCACGGCAGCCCCGTGCCCGCTGCAGTCGTAATTGACGATGTCTTTCGGTCACCATGTCGTTGCGTCAACATGTGAACACGTAAGGGGTGGTCTGCTGCAGAGCTCCGTATTCAACAATGGACGATGAACGTTGTGCTCCGAAACACTTGTGCCTGCACCAGCATTGTGCTCTTTCGCCAGAGTTGCCATAGATCGCCATCTTTACAGAGCAGACAAGGCTCCGAACCCCGTGGACATTCAATCATTTAGCGCCTAGTGATAGTTTCACTATCCTTCGCCTCTTTCCGTAGATGCTCACGTCAGTAGCACGTGAACATTCGATCAGCTTCGCCATTTACAAGACACTCGTTCACAGGCTCTGCGTAATAATAATCTGCCCCTTGTCCAAGTCTCTTATCTCAACGGATTCCCCATTTGCAGCCCCTATCTTCGTTGGGGTGATCCCCTGTCAGTGTTTACTCCGCTTACATACTTTAGTTACCGCGTCACGCACTCGCCGTGCCATCAGGTGGCATCGAAAGTCTTGGTGGGCAGTGGTCATAATGTTTTGGCTTATCAGTGTGAAAACACTTCCAATAAACACGTTGTCTCTTGTAGCGTTCCGGTTCCCGTGAGATCACCGAAGTTAGGCGCCGTCGGGCGTGGCTGGCACTAGGATGGGTGACCATCCAGGTCACCGTGCGCTGTTGCCTGTTGCCATATTTCGGGGTGCACTCAGCCTCGTGATGCCAATTGAGGAGCTACTCGACCGAATAGTAGCGGCTCCGGTCACAGAAAACCATCATGACGACCGGGAGAGCGGTGTGCTGACCACACGCCCCTCCTATCCGCATCCTCAACTGAGGATGACACGGCGGCCGGATGGTCCCGATGGGCCACTTGTGGCCTGAAGACGGAGTGCTGAGTGCTGAGTGCTGAGTGCTCTTGTAGTGTAAAAGATAGCGTGCTGGACTCCTTAATGCAATGTTTGCAAAATCAATCCTCATTCAGAGTTAATTTTTTTTTTTTTTTTTTTTTTTTTTTTTTTTTTTTTTTTTTGGCTCCTGATGCCACTGTCTTCTTAAGGTTACTTTGTTCGAAATACAGTTACCTTTGTTCGAAATACAGTTACGCAAGACCATTAAATTCCACATTGACGGAAAAATATCGTAACACCAAAATATAATTAATGTGGAGTAATCAAATTTCGGGAATAAATTTGTCTAGGTAACGTACTTAAGTGATTAACATTGCATGATCACAGGTTAATGTAACCGCGATGCAAGTAATGCAAATGTGTATGCATTCGGTTGTACAGGTGCCGGATGTCAGTTTGTGGCTGGAGCTCCGTCCCTGTTGCACTTGGTCGGTCAATGCAGCGACGGCTAACGATGGTAGTGGATGACAGAAGTTGCCATTCGATGATGTCCCATATATAGACGATTTGGGACAGATATGGTTACAGAGCAGGCCAAGGTAACGTGTCGTCGCTCTGTAGAGCGTGTTGGATTAAAACAGAGGTACTTGGGTGAACGTTATCCTGTTGGAGATGTGATGTCTCTTTTTGTCTCGCCTCGATGGTGATGATTGTCCCAGTCGATATGACGTGGAACGGCGTCCGTCGATCACGACAGCGCCAATCTGTAACTATTATAAAAACAAACTCCTCGCGTGGCTTGGCTATTTTTCAGATAGTGTCCCTCAAAACTGATATCAACGTCTCCATGGAGCAGCACGGCGGAGGGTGCGCGTCGCCCTTGGTTGTAATTAAAGCAATGGTGTTCGATGTCTATCGATCTTCTCCACTTCTAAATATAGCGACTGCACCACTCGATAACGCGATGACTCCCTTGATCTGAAATGATACCCAAAAGTCCTTTGGGTGTTCGCGACAGACTTTTCAGTTCACGCGAACTTGCTGACTGTAGTTCTTATGCCCGGCTTGAGAATGGGTATTCAAACGTTGAAAATATAATGTCTTGAATCATCAATCTATCACCCAAGCCGATGTCACATCATGATTTTAGCGAGGATATTGAGTTGTTAATTATTAATCCGTCATCAAGGCGACACTACATCGCGTATTCAAAAACTACACGACGTAATTCTAGACATAATATATCCTTGAGCAATGCACAGAATGCATCGTATTTCGGGGTAAACTTATCGCTGTTTACAGTAAAATTTTCACTAAATCACCTTTCACTTTTATGTTATCCGAAGAATCAGTTAATTCCACAAATACACTATAAGTGTCCATTAAATGATGTATGCGATACGAAGAATTAAAGGTGAATTAAAGTTTATTGTTCTTTTTAATTATTTGTCCCTACACTGAGCACTTACACACCGATTTTTCATTCAGGGAATTGCGTCTGTTAGCATCAGCAATTCTGACTTCGACGGAAGCTTCTGACAACACGGCCCAATTGTAAGTTCTTCGTGACTGCGTTTATCTGCTGCCTCCTCAAGTCTAATAATTGAGTTTATGTCGGCGATCAGTCTCTTTCTGTGTTCTTTGATGTTCGTGACTATTAAGTATCACGAAGGCTAAGTCCCATCACAAATCAGCAATCACACGAGCTGTTTTTCTCTCACATGTATCAACTATCCCGTTATCTGTCTTAACGGTAAAGATGATTTTACTTCAGTCCGACTTCTGACTGATACTTGCAACCGTAAAACTTTTAAACTTCAGATCGGTTTTAAAACAATCTAGTAGCTCTTAACATGCGTACTACTACTGTAAGAGTACAAGAGAGAAGAGAAGTTAACATTTCCATCGCCGAGTTATATTGTAGTCACAGCGAACTTAACAGCTCGATGCGGCTACAACTCTCTTCTAGGATAAATGTTATCTTTGGTCGATTTATGGTCTGGACTTTAACCTTCGTACATAACAATTTTCTGAATTCTTTCTTTAAAGTTTCTGTTTCGTATAATATAGTATTCTTTCATTCATACCTTTTTTTATGATCAGCATTAATCAAACTGTCAAGATTGTAAATTTTGTTGTCAGTAGCTATCACCACTGTCAGGATGACTGATTTTCCTATTTATTTTTGCAACAAAAGGGTGTTCATTATGCGTTCTATAACTGGGGTGTTACACAGAACACCTGGAATCATGTTCATGAATAGCAGTTCAGCAGGTCGAATCACAAGATTAGCACACAAATGTGGTGTTAGGTACTGTCGTAAGAAATCGCACCCCAGACCGTAACCCCAGTTGTAGGTCCAGTGTGTCTAGCACGCAGAAAGCTTGGTTGCAGGCCTCAGCTGGCCTCCTCATAATCAACACACTTCCATGTACAATGGCTACATTCCTGGCAAGTCCTCTAATATCGCGGAAGAAGTATCCAGGCTCCTGTAGCGGTATTACAAAATCTCCTTCAAACTAGTAAGGTGCTGACAATGGCGTCTTTGTCTCTTTGAATCCATTCTTGATGAATATCAATTCACCACTTTCAATCTCAAAGGTAACTAACGCTCACGACCATTACAGCGTATATTTAAAGCAAACCTGATTTGCATATTTCCATCCTCACAGTTTCGTCACTAGCGCTACTCTTATCCGACAAACGCGCAACTTCTACATCTACATCTACATCCATACTCCGCAAGCCACCTGACGGTGTGTGGCGGAGGGTACCTTCAGTACCTCTATCGGTTCTCCCTTCTATTCCAGTCTCGTATTGTTCGTGGAAAGAAGGATTGTCGGTATGCCTCTGTGTGGGCTCTAATCTCTCTGATTTTATCCTCATGGTCTCTTCGCGAGATATACGTAGGAGGGAGCAATATACTGCTTGACTCTTCGGTGAAGGTATGTTCTCGAAACTTTGACAAAAGCCCGTACCGAGCTACTGAGCGTCTCTCCTGCAGAGTCTTCCACTGGAGTTTATCTATCATCTCCGTAACGCTTTCGCGATTACTAAATGATCCTGTAACGAAGCGCGCTGCTCTCAGTTGGATCTTCTCTATGTCTTGTATCAACCCTATCTGGTACGGATCCCACACTGCTGAGCAGTATTCAAGCAGTGGGCGAACAAGCGTACTGTAACCTACTTCCTTTGTTTTCGGGTTGCATTTCCTTAGGATTCTTCCAATGAATCTCAGTCTGGCATCTGCTTTACCGACAATCAACATTATATGATCATTCCATTTTAAATCACTCATAATGCGTACTCCCAGATAATTTATGGTATTAACTGCTTCCAGTTGCTGACCTGCTATTTTGTAGCTAAATGATAAAGGATCTATCTTTCTGTGTATTCGCAGCACATTACACTTGTCTACATTGAGATTCAGTTGCCATTCCCTGCACCATGCGTCAATTCGCTGCAGATCCTCCTGCATTTCAGTACAATTTTCCATTGTTACAACCTCTCGATACAGCACAGCATCATCTGCAAAAAGCCTCAGTGAACTTCCGATGTCATCCACCAGGTCATTTATGTATATTGTGAATAGCAACGGTCCTATGACACTCCCCTGCGGCACACCTGAAATCACTCTTACTTCGGAAGACTTCTCTCCATTGAGAATAACATGCTGCGTCCTGTTATCTAGGAACTCCTCAATCCAATCACACAGTTAGTCTGATAGTCCATATGCTCTTACTTTGTTCATTAAACGACTGTGGGGAACTGTATCGAACGCCTTGCGGAAGTCAAGAAACACGGCATCTACCTGTGAACCCGTGTCTATGGCCATCTGAGTCTCGTGGACGAATAGCGCGAGCTGGGTTTCACATGACCGTCTTTTTCGAAACCCATGCTGATTCCTACAGAGTAGATTTCTAGTCTCCAGAAAAGTCATTATACTCGAACACAATACGTGTTCCAAAATTCTACAACTGATCGACGTTAGAGATATAGGTCTATAGTTCTGCACATCTGTTCGACGTCCCTGCTTGAAAACGGGGATGACCTGTGCCCTTTTCCAATCCTTTGGAACGCTACGCTCTTCTAGAGACCTACGGTACACCGCTGCTAGAAGGGGGGCAAGTTCCTTCGCGTACTCTGTGTAAAATTGAACTGGTATCCCATCAGGTCCAGAGGCCTTTCCTCTTTTGAGCGATTTCAATTGTTTCTCTATCCCTCTGTCGTCTATTTCGATATCTACCATTTTCTCATCTGTGCGACAATCTAGAGAAGGAACTACAGTGCAATCTTCCTCTGTGAAACAACTTTGGAAAAAGACATTTAGTATTTCGGCCTTTAGTCTGTCATCCTCTGTTTCAGTACCATTTTGGTCACAGAGTGTCTGGACATTTTGTTTTGATCCACCTACCGCTTTGACATAAGACCAAAATTTCTTAGGATTTTCTGCCAAGTCAGTACACAGAACATTACTTTCGAAATCATTGAACGCCTCTCGCATAGCTCTCTTCACACTACATTTCGCTTCGCGTAATTTTTGTTTGTCTGCAAGGCTTTGGCTATGTTTATGTTTGCTGTGAAGTTCCCTTTGCTTCCGCAGCAGTTTTCTAACTCGGTTGTTGTACCACGGTGGCTCTTTTCCATCTCTTACGATCTTGCTTGGCACATACTCATCTAACGCATATTGTACGATGGTTTTGAACTTTGTCCACTGATCCTCAACACTATCTGTACTAGAGACAAAACTTTTGTGTTGAGCCAACAGGTACTCTGAAATCTGCTTTTTGTCACTTTTTCTAAACAGAAAAATCTTCCTACCCTTTTTAATATTCCTATTTACGGCTGAAATCATCGATGCCGTAACCGCTTTATGATCGCTGATTCCCTGTTCTGCGTTAACTTTTTCAAATAGTTCGGGTCTGTTTGTCACCAGAAGGTCTAATATGTTATCGCCACGAGTCGGTTCTCTGTTTAACTGCTCAAGGTAGTTTTCAGATAAAGCACTTAAAAAAATTTCACTGGATTCTTTGTCCCTGCCACCCGTTATGAACGTCTGAGTCTCCCAGTCTATATCCGGCAAATTAAAATCTCCACCCAGAACTATATCATGGTGGGGAAATCTACTCGAAATATTTTCCAAATTATCCTTCAGGTGCTCAGCCACAACAGCTGCTGAGCCAGGGGGCCTATAGAGACATCCAATTACCATGTCTGAGCCTGCTTTAACCGTGACCTTCACCCAAATCATTTCACATTTCGGATCTCCGTCAATTTCCTTCGATAGTATTGCACTTCTTATCGCTATAAACACGCCTCCCCCTTCACTGTTCAGCCTGTCTCTGCGGTATACATTCCAATCTGAGTTTAGGATTTCGTTACTGTTTACGTCTGGTTTCAGCCAACTTTCTGTCCCTAGTACTATATGGGCGTTGTGATCGTTTATTAATGAGAGCAGTTCTGGGACCTTTCTATAGACGCTCCTGCAGTTTACTATTAGCACATTAATATTGTTATTCCCTGTTGCATTTTGCCTACTACCACCTTGTCGCGTCTCAGGAGGCGTCTTGTCGGGCCTAGGGAGGGGATTCTCTAACCTAAAAAACCCCCATGTGCACTCCACACGTACTCCGCTACCCTTGTAGCCGCTTCCGGCGTGTAGTGCACGCCTGACCTATTCAGGGGGACAATACATTTCTACACCCGATAGCGGAGGTCGAGAAATTTGCACCCCAGATCTCCGCAGAATCGTCTGAGCCTCTGGTTTAAGCCTTCCACTCGGCTCCAAACCAGAGAACCGCGATCGGTTCTGGGAACGATACTACAAATAGTTAGCTCTGATTCCACCCCGCGAGCGAGGCTTTCCGCCTTCACCAATTCCGCCAACCGCCTGTACGAACTGAGGATGACCTCTGCACCCAGACGGCAGGAGTCATTGGTGCCGACATGAGTAACAATTTGCAGTCGGGTGCACCCAGTGCTCTCTATCGCCGCCGGTAGGGCCTCCTCCACATCTCGGATGAGACCCCCCGGCAAGCAGACAGAGTGAACACTGGCCTTCTTCCCCGACCTTCTCGCTATTTCCCTAAGGGGCTCCATCACCCGCCTAACGTTGGAGCTCCCAATAACTAATAAACCCCTCCCCCCGTGTGCCTGCTCGGACCTTGCTGAAGGAGCAGCCACATGTCCCTCACAGGCAGAGCGGGCGATGCCACACGGCCAGCCTCCACATTGACCTTCCGCCTCGTGCGCCGCGAACGCCGCTGAACCCGCCACTCCCCTTGGGGAGAGGGTGGCCCAACCGCGCCCGGTACCCGCGAAGATGTCTCGACAGCAGGGACAGTGGGTGAAGCATGTAATACCTGGGGTGTACCTTGCGACGCACCAGACTCCCCACTGCCGCTACACTCCGAGGCAGCAGCCTGAAGACGGCTGACCGCGGCCATCAACACGCTCAGCTGTTCGCGAACAGTGGCCAGCTCCTCCTGCGTCCGTACACAGCAGTCACACATCCTATCCATCCTAAGGAAACAATTTACTGAAGAGAGTTAATCAACCTTTAACTAGACTGCTAATTCACTAAAGGCGGCTGCTTATTCACTAAACTGTGGTTGCTAGCCACTTCTTGTAGAAAACAATGAAAATAGCACTACCTGTCTCTGGACTGTATTGAAAACAAACACTAGCACTACTGGCACTATGGTTGACTACAGGGACTCTCTCTGACTGTATTCAAAACAAACACGAAATCTATGGAACACTATTAAGAGCACTCGAAAAGTAAAGCTTCCTAAAAGCAAATACACACGGAAGAAGAAGTGACAAGTAAGAAAAATACAGTTAATACTTAAATTAAGGTAGCTCGCTGCACAGCAGACGTGAAGCAGACAGCAGTTACGACGACACTGACACTGACTATGGCTGACTAAAGGGACTCTCTCTGACTGTATTCAAACCAAACACGAAATCTATGGAACACTATTAAGAGCACTCGAAAATTAAAGCTTCCTAAAAGCAAATACACACGGAAGAAGAAGTGACAAGTAAGAAAAATACAGTTAATACTTAAATTAAGGTAGCTCGCTGCACAGCAGACGTGAAGCAGACGGCAGTTACGACGACACTGACACTGACTATGGCTGGCTAAAGGGACTCTCTCTGACTGTATTCAAAACAAACACGAAGAAGGGGGGCAACTTGAAGAGACATCATGTAGAAACATGCCTACCAACGTTCATTTATGTCGCACAACTCCTTCTTGTGTTGTGATATCTTTCCATCATTGTACGATAGTTGCCCAGAAATAAATGCACCGCAATTTTTTTCTCAGCCGAAAACAATGCTACGATTTCGGAACGCTACTTAAGTATTATTTGAAGTTTCCTGAGTAAGTGGGCCAAGTTTTCGTCACTTCAGACAGATAGCTTAACAGGACAGTTTCAAAATGGCGTCTGTAGGTGACGTACGTTACAAGCGACGTGCTGTCATTGAATTTTTAACACCAGAGAAAGAAACTGTGGGGAATATTCACAAACACTTGTGCAAAGTCTATGGAGCATCTTCTGTCGACATAAGTACAGTTAAACTTCCTAGAAGATTAAAACTGTTTGCCGGACCGAGACTCGAACTGGGGACCTTTGCCTTCTGGGGGCAAGAGCACTTGCCCGCCAAAAGCAAAGGTCCCGAGTTCGAGTCTCGGTCCGGCACACAGTTTTAATCTGCCAGGAAGTTTCATATCAGCGCCCTCTCCACTGCAGAGTTAAAATCTCATTCTAGAAGTACAGTTAGTCACTGGGCACGGAGGATGAGGTCATCAGAAGGCAGTTCGGCGGAGGTCCAGGATTTTCAGAGGTCGGGAAGACCATCCACGGCTGTCATATCTTACATGTTTCGGGGGGCTTCCACTTGTATGGGCTATTAAAGGATGCCATTCTTGGAAGACATTTTGAGGACGATGAGGAGGTGATTCACACAGTGCAGCACTGGATCCGCCACCAGGACAATGATTGGTACCGACAGGGCATACACACCCTTATTTCGCGCAGGAGGAAGGCCATAGAACGGGATGGAAATTTCGTGGAAAAATAGTGTGTGTAGATAAAACACCATTCTTACGTGAGTGTATTTCTCAGTATGTTCAATAAAGAACTGTTGAAGAAAAATAATGCGGTGCATTACTTTCTGGGCAACCATCATATATCACATTACATTTTAATATCTATTTTCATTTCATGCCTTCATTTTACACCTGATTTACTTGAAATGAATCATAAGGATGGTTTGGAGAAACTGAATTTCAAGCCTGATGTAGGTAGATGTAGGAAGAAACTGAGAAGTTATTTAAGAATTTCCTACCAAATTATTCTTTTCAGACAAGTCGTTGCTATTTCCAAAGTTTAATAAATTAAACCAAGAATCTTAATACAAAACGTAAAATAATTATAAAATCAAAATTTGCTACGAGGGCTATCCATAAAGCACATTACATTTTCGTTTGTGTCCGTTAGGGGCGGGGCTAGCGCGGCCATCTTGGTGTCATGGCATTCCGCCGCTCAGTCGGCATCCTGCCGTGCCAGTGAGAGGTTCGTGCTGTACTCCGTTGAGTTACTGTGACAGTTTGAAGTGTCAGCGTTAACTGAAAATGCCGCGAAGTGTGAAGTGCGTGCTGTAATAAGGTTTCTGACTGCAAAAAACTGTACACCGATAGAAATCTATCGGCAGCTTTGTGAAGTGTATGGGGACAACATAATCACTGAAGGTGGAGTGCATCAGTGGGTCATCAAATTTAAAAATGGCCGAACTAACGTTCACGACGAAGAGCGAAGTGGAAGACCCAGCATAGTGACTGCCGAACCTGTCGAAAAAGTCGATGCTGCGGTCCGTGAAAACCATAATTTCACAGTAACGGAACTCCATATGAGTTTTCCACAAATTTCACGAAGTTTGTTGCACGAAATCATTACCGAAAAGCTTGGTTACCACAAGTTTTGTGCAAGATGGATACCAAAAATCTTGACAGAGATTCACAAAAATCAGCGAATGGCTGCAGCGTTAACGTTTTTGGACGCTTACGAGAAAGATGGCGACTCATTACTCGATCGCATCGTTACTGGTTTTTTTTTAAATTAAGGATGGGGCCCCTCCACGCCCACACCAACGTGGTGACCAAACCAAAAGTTCTACTGTCACCTCCGTAAACATGTTAGTTTTTTAATCAGGCGTCACAGGATGCGGGCTGCGATGTTATCCATGCGTCTGGGTAAGATTACTCATTAACATGGTCCATCAGGAGATAGAAGTGGTCGAAACCGATTGAAGGGTAGCGGTTGTAAGGGCAGAGGAAAAAAAAGTGCCAAGGCCAGCGCCAAGGGAAAGAAACCTCTGCGACAGTAGGACGGGTAGTAAGGGCAGTAGCGGCTTGCTAGCTGCGACAGAGCATGCAAGGTGAGGTAAGGTTAGCGAGAGGTATCGTGCATCGTTACCTATGTGCTGCATGTTCGTTACTGGGTCAGTCCGGGTGCTGCGGCTGGGCTCGCTTGTAGTCTCCTGGGCCGGCCGCAGTGGCTTCCTCTCTGTAACATAAGAGCTCGGCGCGGCAACGCATGCGCTGCTGTTAGGCCCTCTGCTGCGCCTTGTCGTCAGTGACTTGGTGCAGCTTCATCAGGCTGGTGCAGAACGGCGGCGATCGGCTACCGTTCAGCGTCCTCCTCTACTGCACGCCGCAGACCTTCTGCAGTGTAGCTTCGAGCAGCTCCGCATGTCCAGTGAGCTGCGCCGCTTGAGCGTCGGAGAAATGCACGCCGTTCGCTCGCGCTTGCGCGATGATGGCTGCCTTTTTGTCTTCTCGGTCCCTTGGAGAGACCGCTCCCGCAGAGGTCGGCGTCACCACCGATTTCTTCTTTGCACCTTTCACCTGCGGTGCTGCTGGGGCGGCCGCTGGGATAGGCGCGCGAACGTCCTTCTGTGAGCGCAGGAGTGTTCGCAGGTACGACTGCGCTGAGGCCTTGGGCGAAGACTGCTCGCAATTGCCTCAAGGCCTCTTCCTTCTCTGCAGCCACGGCGGCACGAAGGCAGCCCTCTCCGCCGCCATGACGGCTTTGAGGGCCGCTGTGGCCTCCTTCTAGCGGTTCTGGCGCTGCAGTCCGGAACCGCGGGACTGCTACGGTCGCAGGTTCGAATCCTGCCTCGGGCATGGGTGTGTGTGATGTCCTTAGGTTAGTTAAGTTTAAGTAGTTCAAAGTTCTAGGGGACTTATGACCTAAGATGTTGAGTCCCATAGTGCTCAGAGCCATTTGAACCATTTTTGTGGCCTCCTTCACGGCGGTGCCGAGTTCGAGGTCACACTTCTTCACGGGAGAGCGAGCTGCGTCCTGGCTGCCCGTTTCCGAGCGGTCGTCCCTGGCTCCGGCAGGTGGATCTGATACTGCGCCGTCCCTCAGCTGCGCCGGACTGTTCCTACGCCGTTTCCGACGTCGTCTTCGCTTCTGCCACTGCGTCGGTGCGGCCGCGGCCGCCTCGCCGCCCCCGGCACGGTTGCGGCTTGAGAAAGCTGCACAACCGCGCCAACTGGTGACGTACGGGCCGCTACACCGGACACAAGTCGGCAGAACATTGCTGCCGCGGTCGCAGGCGCGGCTGTCGTGCTCGTCTGAGCACTTGACGCACCGCGCCGCGTTGCGGCAATACTTCGCGACATGGCCCTCACCCTGGCACCTGAAGCACTGGGGCTGAGGGTCCATGGCGGTCGGGAGAACCTCTGTCGTAACCGGGAAGCCCAGCAACTTCCGCAAGTCGAAGATGTCGCTCCCGCCGTCGACCGTTTGCACGGTCACGGCATGGAGCGGCGCCCTCTTCCTGTTGGTCCGGTTGTGCAACCTTGCGGTTGCATTACCAAACCCGGCTCGCAGCAGCCCTTCCCGGACCGCTGCCTCGTCACAGCACCAAGGTAACCCCCTGAGGAGTGCCTCGGTCGTCTTCATCCTTCCTACGGAAGGTGCCTTCTCACGCGCCGGCGGCGCGTCGACGATGTGGTCGGCCACTGCGACCTCGATCGCCCTGTGGTCGGCCACGTTTGCAGCTCGAACGCGGATCAGCGAGTCTGTATCGACAGACTAGTAGACCACCTCGTTCCGAGCGCAATTCGTGATGGTGTCGAACAGCGCTGTCCACCCGCCTTTGTACTTGACGTACAAAGGGGGGACAGGCCGCGACTCGTCTTCTCGGGAGTTCCTTGCATGGTCTGCAGACTCAGTGAGTTGCACAACCGAAGGACCCTTCGTAGCGGCAGGTATCCTCTGCGCACCCTTCTTTCCCATGCTGCGAGGCGCGGAACACGACAATCTGCACGCGTTGTTAAAACAACGCATAACAATTTGTTCTCCGCGGCGCCCACAGCACCGAAACCTCTTCACGAGCTCTCAACGGCCGAGTAAGTGGAGCGCGCAACGGCAGCGATGCGCTCGCCTCGCCAGCTCAGGCCGCTCTCTCGTTACTGGTGACGATACATGGGTTAAGCATGTGAACTGCGAGACAAAATTGCAGTCAACCCAGTGGGGCACACAAATTCCCCCCAAAAACCCAAGAAATGCATGCAGACAATGTCGGCAAGGAAGGTGATGGCGACTGTCTTTTGGGACAGAAAAGGTGTGATTTTTGTAGATTTCCTGGAAAGAGGCACTACAATAAACTCTCAAAGGTATTGCCAAACTCTGCACAACCTCAGAAGAGCAATACAAAACCAGCGCAGGGGAAAGTTGGCCTCAAAGATCTTGCTGATTCACGACAACGCCCGGGCCCACACGGCAAATGCCACTCGTGAAGTTCTCGAATCTTTTAAGTGGGAGTTGTTGCCTCATCCGCCGTACAGTCCCAACCTGGCACCGAGCGACTTCCACTTATTCCCAGCAATGAAGAAGTGGTTGGCTACGCAGCGTTTTGATGACCACGCACAGCTTCAAGAAGAGGTAACCACGTGGTTGAAGGCGCAGGCGGCCGAATTTTACGACGAAGGAATTTCCAAGCTCGTCCATCGCTACGATAAGTGCCTTAATTTAAATGGCAACTATGTAGACAAGTAGTATTTAAGTGTGGCTTTCATCTGTATATAATAAATTTTTTTTTTGCAATACCTTATTTATTTTTAATTCCAAAACGTAATGTACTTTGTGGATAGCCCTCGTATTTACATCTGTCTCTATTGAGCCTGTTGTAAAACTGTATAATTTTGACAAAGAGAAAAATTGAATATTGCCTGAAACCGATCAGAAAACGTAGTAAGACCAGGAAATTACGATAAAATGAACGTTGTTTCCGCTTCGGCGCTTTTAAATAACAATTAAGTATGTAGAACGAACTTCTGGTAGTTTAAATAAATGACCCGGAGGAACAGATAAATTGCAATGTGTAAAATTTTTGAGGGTAGAAACGATACGTTCTTACTTCCTCACGAGTGTTTTTACTCAGTTTGAAAATCTGAAAAATGAGAAAAGAGGTACCTGGAAAACTGTAGTAGATCTGGCAACCACCACATCAATTAACAATCAGAATTATCTTTATTGTGGAGGCTTTCACTAATTGACCTGCGCCTTTCTTCTTCGTCGAGAAAACTGTGTCTCTCATTACCTACAAATGTTACAAAACCGCTTGTTTCCTCAAATATTCAGAAACGTTTCTAACATATCTTTCCCAGCCACGGCGTGGGGGTGACCTCTTGATTGTAAGGGCGCAAGAGCCAGGAAGCAGTATCTGGTGGATTTGGACACTGTGTATCCTGGAGCCTAAAGAGCTGTAGTCGGAGGCCTGTAGACTCAGTTAAGTGTGTGTGTGTGTGTGTGTGTCATGGGCGCTCAACTGAGAGGTTATCAGCGCCCTTTCGAAAATTAGTAGGAACTAATGCGATTAAAAAGGCTAAAAATGTCATACAAGAAGAATGGGCAGTCCTACAGAATGACAAACGCTCTCAAACCCATGTAAAATCACGTTATCTCACTTCCTTCAAGACAACGTAAAAGCGGTGAAATGTTCTAAACCTGATAATTAAAATACAAGAAAGACAAGCGAAAAAATACACTCCTGGAAATTGAAATAAGAACACCGTGAATTCATTGTCCCAGGAAGGGGAAACTTTATTGACACATTCCTGGGGTCAGATACATCACATGATCACACTGACAGAACCACAGGCACATAGATACAGGCAACAGAGCATGCACAATGTCGGCACTAGTACAGTGTATATCCACCTTTCGCAGCAATGCAGGCTGCTATTCTCCCATGGAGACGATCGTAGAGATGCTGGATGTAGTCCTGTGGAACGGCTTGCCATGCCATTTCCACCTGGCGCCTCAGTTGGACCAGCGTTCGTGCAGGACGTGCAGACCGCGTGAGACGACGCTTCATCCAGTCCCAAACATGCTCAATGGGGGACAGATCCGGAGATCTTGCTGGCCAGGGTAGTTGACTTACACCTTCTAGAGCACGTTGAGTGGCACGGGATACATGCGGACGTGCATTGTCCTGTTGGAACAGCAAGTTCCCTCGCCGGTCTAGGAATGGTAGAACGATGGGTTCGATGACGGTTTGGATGTACCGTGCACTATTCAGTGTCCCCTCGACGACCACCAGTGGTGTACGGCCAGTGTAGGAGATCGCTCCCCACACCATGATGCCGGGTGTTGGCCCTGTGTGCCTCGGTCGTATGCAGTCCTGATTGTGGCGCTCACCTGCACGGCGCCAAACACGCATACGACCATCATTGGCACCAAGGCAGAAGCGACTCTCATCGCTGAAGACGACACGTCTCCATTCGTCCCTCCATTCACGCCTGTCGCGACACCACTGGAGGCGGGCTGCACGATGTTGGGGTGTGAGCGGAAGACGGCCTAACGGTGTGCGGGACCGTAGCCCAGCTTCATGGAGACGGTTGCGAAAGGTCCTCGCCGATACACCAGGAGCAACAGTGTCCCTAATTTGCTGGGAAGTGACGGTGCGGTCCCCTACGACACTGCGTAGGATCCTACGGTCTTGGCGTGCATCCGTGCGTCGCTGCGGTCCGGTCCCAGGTCGACGGGCACGTGCACCTTCCGCCGACCACTGGCGACAACATCGATGTACTGTGGAGACCTCACGCCCCACGTGTTGAGCAATTCGGCGTTACGTCCACCCGGCCTCCCGCATGCCCACTATACGCCCTCGCTCAAAGTCCGTCAACTGCACATACGGTTCACGTCCACGCTGTCGCGGCATGCTACCAGTGTTAAAGACTGCGATGGAACTCCGTATGCCACGGCAAACTGGCTGACACTGACGGCGGCGGTGCACAAATGCTGCGCAGCTAGCGCCATTCGACGGCCAACACCGCGGTTCCTGGTGTGTCCGCTGTGCCGTGCGTGTGATCATTGCTTGTACAGCCCTCTCGCAGTGTCCGGAGCAAGTATGGTGGGTCTGACACACCGGTGTCAATGTGTTCTTTTTTCCATTTCCAGGAGTGTATTAAAAGTCCTAGGCGAAGATAAATAAGGAGGACCTCATCCCGTCTGCGTGCCTGGAAGGAGGTGCGTCATGACCATGTTGCAGACTTTACTAGATGCGATATAGAAATGCCTTGTATCGTACTTCTGAACAACACAGGCACTGCAGTAAGGAATTCATCCTCCGATACCGGACAAGCGACTTACAATTAAAAGGACTCCCCTGCGCGGTAATATAGGTAATGGATGTAAGAGTGCAAGTTGTAGAGTCATGGTTGACGCCATATGGATGTTTGGCCGTGAAGCGTTCTCAGATAGCCAAGTCGGAAGGCGACCAATCGTGATAAACGGGAAATCCAGGTTCGAGTCTCGGTCGGTCGCAAATTTTCTCGGTTTTCATTTCATTATACAGCTGATGGTTGTCCATATTCGCAACTGCGAATAGATTTCATATATTTTACGAGGTGCTGCTTGTTCTCTGACGCTTCCTGTCACTCTTCTTCCCATGCACCAGTTCGTTTCCCTTAATAACAATGTGCCCTGGGTTCCAGCAGAAAGACATCTTCTTCCCAAATCTTTGCAGGTGGAGAAGGGCCTCCTGGATACTCTGGACCACTTTATCTGCTGGATAGAGAGTGGTGGGCACTCACGGAGTCGTAACAGATGAGGAATTTAGCAATCGATACACATGTGACCTGCTCCAGTGTTCCACACAGTTCTGCATCAAACACAGTGAATTCTTGAGATAATCTGATCTTGGAAACGAAATCAGTGAAAACAGCAGAGCAACCAACGGAGTCCCTCTATTTAGTGCCATCTGAGAACGTAGTTTTGGTGATCATCTAATACGTCATAAAATATTGTATGAAAAATCGAAAATTGCTCTGGGTCTCTGTAGTAACCAGGATTGCAATCGATTACAACCCTGGACTTGTGTGTGTACTTCCCCATACCACGAAATCCCAGCACATGCTATATGGGCATCCCTAACGTCCAGGTTGCTCGTGGGCGATTGGAGCAACAGTGTGGTATAGTGGTGGAATGGGAAAAGTGAGGATATTATAAAATTACCATGAAGAGTTGCCAAATGTTGATGAATTGCAGTTCCCCAGCCTCAGGACAGGGACTAGGTATGGGGCTGTTCCTGTAAGCCCTCGTGGCTTGCCTGATCCCCTCTTTGGTGGGTAGCGTCAATGATTTCAGGTAAGAAGGTCTCGCTGATCCGCACACTATGCACCCATAGTCTAGCCGCGGTTGCACGAAGGGCCTATAAAACTGAAGTAGATGTGTTCTGTCCGCTCTTTACGACTTGTGGCTAAGCCACTTTAAGAGCCGGCCGCAGTGGCCGAGGGGTTCTAGGCGCTACAGTCTGGCACCGCGCAACCGCTACGGTTGCAGGTTGGAATCCTGCCTCGGGCATGATTGTGTGTGATGTCCTCAGGTTAGTTAGGTTTAAGTAGTTCTAAGTTCTAGGGGACTGATGACCTCAGCAGTTTAAGTCCCATAGTGCTCAGAGCCATTGGAACCATTTGAACCACTTTAAGATGTTTTCTGGGTCCTTTCTCTTGGGTTCGCCAGGTGTGGTAACCACGACAGTTTGGAATAAAATATGAGGCCCAGTACCCTAACCAAATCTCTAAAAAGTACAGGGTGCGGCGCGGAAACTTCCTTATTTGGAACGCGCGGTGCACAGCGGCTGCCATTCATTGTCGTGTGGATTTCAGTGCAATCAAAAGTGCGAGACTTAACGTTTTTTTAAAGGTTATGGTTCAAATGGCTCTGAACACTATGGGACTCAACATCTTAGGTCATAAGTCCCCTAGAACTTAGAACTACTTAAACCTAACTAACCTAAGGACATCACACACACCCATGCCCGAGGCAGGATTCGAACCTGCGACCGTAGCAGTCCCGCGGTGCCGGACTGCAGCGCCAGAACCGCTAGACCTCCGCTGCCGGCTTTAAAGGTTAATTTAGTAGCGATCATGCAGCGGGCAAGAGAGGAGAGCGCGTTCGCCGTTGCGGCCTACTTTTCGAGTGGACGTTCGGTCATCAGAACTCAGCGTGTATACAGGAAACAGTTCAACATCGCACCTGCAGGCCGTGTTCTTGACGGGAAATCAATTGTTATGTGGGCAGACACCTTTATGGATACTGACTGTGGGCAGAAAAAGAAACCAGTACCTTCGAGAACCACCAGAAAGCCTGAAAACATCGAGAAGGTAAGTATGTCGATTTTGAATTCCCCCAAGCGATTTGCACGCAAACGTGCACCTGCCTTTTGCAATTTCTGAACCTGCAGTGTGACGAATTCTTTATGAAGAGTTGACATTTCATCTGTATAAAGTGTCAGTAGTGCACACACTTCAGCCATTCTCCTGCAAGACCGACATAGTGTGGCACAAAATCTGTTGCTTTGATACAAATTAACTTGCCGCATGCAACATAGGCCGCAAGATGTTGCCTTTTGCAGCATACTACAAGACGACTCACGCCACATTTCCGTAGCACACCGCAAAGTTGTAAGATGTTTCCGCAGCGTAAACGAACCTAAAGATAGTCGTTTTGTAAAAGACCGTCTCCTGCTGCCTGAAGAATTCCGTAACTGCCTGGTGCACATCCTCGTCCGACAGGAATGGTCGACTCACGAAGGCCTTTTTTTGAGAGACCGAAGGCGTGATAATCGCATGGGGAGGGATCGGGACTTTAGGGGTGGGTGCTCGAGTGTCGCTCACTTCAATTTTGCCTAATTTGGCCGTAACGACATTTGCGATATAGAGACGTGCATTATCATGAAGAAACAACCCCTCCTGGCACACCACGCCACAACGGCGCTTTTCGACAGACGTGGTGTCCCATGGACACCCTTCATTCTCCAATGTATGTGTTCAGCTGTCTGGCCTTCGGCAGCCAAGAAAAGAATAGCAGCACCGTGGTCCTGTTCGGACGCATGTGGTAACAACATCGCCGTAGTTCACATTGCCACATTCCCCACGAATGCCACAGTAATTCCTTGCCTACACATCGGTGCTTATGTACCCGCATCGGAGTCGTGTTGCACTGCATATACGCTGCAGCAACACCCTCAAACGGAAACCTTTTTGATCGCCCCTTATATTTGGTAAAGTATCAAGTACGACGAAATAACATTACACCAAATTTCTTATACCTTGACTTAAGTAAACACTAGTGAATTCCAGGAGGTCTGTTCTACAATACACAATATAATTATATAATCAATAATTAACACATCATAAAATGTTATAGATGTAGCTGTTTTACTTGAAGTTAAATATAAATTTTCCGAGTCCGAAAACGGTTACTTTCAAACGTGGCTTCTCTATGTTAATTTATATATGTTACATAACTACTTTCCGTAGTCCTTAAATTGTGTATATTCTGGTAAATTTGTTCTGTGGAGGTGTTAAAAACTGTAGCCATATTAACCGACAAACTTTACTTCTTGTCTTGGTTCGTGCAGTCGAGTAGCTGTACATTCCATAACGTTGACCTATCCACGTACAGACTAATTACATACCCATCTTTGTCACGAATCCACTTCCTGGCAACTTCCTTCACCACTTTTTTTGCCCTCACATCGTTGCCATTCGCTTCACTGTGCGTATGCATCGCGGCATTACTCTTCAGTGTCCCGACGATGCCGGTACGTGTTAATAGAACGGTAAGGTGCAATATATATCCCGCTACTTGTTCCCTCATATTAACGTAGGGTGAAACGTTCTCAGTGATTATTTTTTTGTTTATAATTGTATTGAATACATGTAGGTTGCATTGTTTATCTCTAGAACTTTCGAAATAGTCTAACTGCTCGTGCTGTTCCTGTAGAAGGCAAAACTGAAATTTTTTTCGCTCAGAAACACGGACGGCCCAAAACAAGCAGTTCCTTGAGTAATTTCATTTAATGTTTGCATGAGTACAGCAAAATAGGCTACCAAGATGTGGTAGCGTAAAAACTCTGAAATACGGCACAAATCCTGGACGAAATACGGCCGCTCATTATTCACCGAGTACCGTCACCCCTCCCGACAATGCCGATACAGTTCCCCTTGTCTCACAGCTCTCGAGGGATGGAAGCTGCCATCTACATGAGAGATCTAAATTCACAGGGCACGACTATCACAGATCTTACCCCACTCTCCAACACTGCCAGCGAGCTGACTGAGCGCCGTTTACACGGCGTGCATTACCCGCAAAAGCCCCCTGAGAGTGAAAAATTCTCACGTGTATTCCTATCCTAAGAAGATTTCCTTTTACGGCGTTTGTAAGTTTCGCAGCATGCTTTATAGGATTGGGTCGTGACCGAGCTCACTATCACGAGATCAGGCAGTACCGAATCCAGCTCCAGCATGGAGAAAGGGCAGTTGTAGGATTGAAAATTGTTGGATCTGACATCCAATTCACCCGTCTCGTGGTCATATTATAAAGGCGGAACGCTGGATCCTGGCTGGCTGAGACAGTGGTCGTCGAAAAACGCACCGCCATTGTCTGGGCCATTCCTCTGGGCATTGTTTGGAGATACCAGCTCCACTTCTGTAGGCAAACGATGCATCTAACAGAAACCCTCCTGATGGCTCTTCATACTTTCGTAGAACAAGTGGAGCGACTGACAGTTCATGAACGCGTGCCACGCCCTCTGCCTACTCTCGTTGATTATGCGTCGAGGTTTTCTGCTCTTTGGCTGTACTTGAACCGTCGGAGAGCCGCATACCCGATCCGTGTTGACGAGTGACATGAAGCAATCTACCAAGGTACAGGCTGCCGTCGAAGATCACGAGATGCCTTCAGGATGCATAAGTAGGTGGCACTGTGGATCACTTGTGTGATGTGCTCCACCCACTCCGGAACGCTACCACTAACTTCAGATACAGCCAAATGGGATAACAGCGTCCACTTAGATCTGTCGATGAACCATCCTGTAGCCTGTCTTACAAGTACTGGTCTACATGTTGGTGAATCCAGAGTGATAAATGGTCATTGAAATGAAGATCCTACATAGGGAAAAGCAGAAAGAGGTCTGTTGCTGATGATGAGCCAGTAGTAGTACTGAAATGAGTGGGACTGCCCGTGTGGAGCATGCACAGCTACTGAAACATCACAAGGCTCTCTAAAGTACAGCTCGTGAGGCAATCAGAATGTGTGCTCCATAATACGATTACCTTATGGCTACTGAAGCTTCCCAGGAGGAGAAATGGTAGGTAGAGTTGGTCTATAAGAATCATGGGAGCCTCAGAATCTATCGCTTCTTGTGGAGGCAAATACAGTGAACTTAATAATGTTTTGGCCCACATGAAATACAACTACTTGCAGGTTAGTAACTAGAAAAACCACATTGGAGTCGTGTGTGGGATATTGAAAAACTCAGGTACCTCTCCAAAAGCCCTGTCTTTGCAGTGGAGGGTACAGCCCAGTAGCACAGAGGTAGCAGTAAAAGCGGATCCTCTGTTCAGTAATCACGAGAGGAGGAAGTATACGTGGAAGAGGCCCTGAGACAGTGGAAGATTCCAGCCGGATTATGTAACCGTCAGAACCAGATTCCGAAATAAGATATTGGATTAGAATGCTCTCTCAGGTGCGGATATAGACTCAGATCACTAAAACACATCTCAAAAAACTTTTTCATCATCTCGGTTCCGAGAGTTTCGGAAACAGAAAATTGGAATAGAGATCAACATAAACATCATTTCCGCCATTTTTATTGCTCATGAAAACCACACATTGCATGTTGTACCACCATACAGTGAGACCTTCAGAGGTGGTGGTCCAGAATGCTGTACACACCGGTACCTCTAATACCCAGTAGCACGTCCGTTTGCATTGACGCATGCCTGTATCCGTCGTGAGCCCATCTGTACCTCGCTGCTTGGTGTCGTGGTTGCAAAGATGGACGTAGGGAGTCAAGCTGCGCATCATACAGCCTATTGCGCACAGTTTGAGTCGTAGCACGACGCCCTGTGGTTGCACGGAAAGCTTTATTAAACATGGGTTCCTCCGAGCCATAATCCGTAGGTAGCAGTCATCCACTGTAGTAGTAGCCCTTGAGCGGCCGAAGCGAGGCATGTCATCAACAGTTCCTGTCTCTCTGTATCTCCTCTATGTCCGAACAACATCGCTTTTGTTCACTCCGAGACGCCTGGACACTTTCCTTGTTGAGAGCCTTTCCTGACACAAAGTAACAATGCGGACGCAATCGAACTTCGGTATTGACCGTCTACGCATACTTGAACTACAGACAATACGAGCCGTGTACCTCCTTTTTGGTGGAATGACTGGAACTGATCGGCTGTCGGACCCCCCTCCGTCTAATTGGCGCTGCTCATGCATGGTTGTTTACATCTTTGGGAGGATTTAGTAACATCTCTGAATAGTCAGAGGGACTGTGTCTGTGATACAATACCCACAGTCAACGTCTGTCTTCAGGTGTTCTGTGAACCGGGGTGTTGCAAATGTCTTTTTTTTTTTTTTTTAATGTAAGTGATGATGACAAGTAGACTGAAGTTTAAGACAATCGTAATGAAGACTCAGTGAGAAAGGGATGATGAAGTACTCGGCAAGGATAACACGCGCTTGAAATTCGCTAAACATGTGGAAACTGCGATAAGGAACAGAACACTTAAGTTGAAGAGAGTGGACGTATATAAAAAGAGCAATCACAAACATTTGAGAGACAGATATAGGTATTATAGAAATAAATGCAAAAAAAATATTGGATAACACACGAAATACTTCAACTGATTGACAAAAAGAAATAAAAAATTTTCAGGAAAACGGAAGAAGACAGCAATATAAATCATCTAGGAATGAAATAAACAGGAAGTGCAGGTAAGCCAAGGCGAAACAACTGCAGAAATCTAAAAAGGAATGATCGCCGGAAGGACTGAATCAGCATACGGAAAAGTCAAAACAGCCTTTGGTGAAATTAAGGGTGGTAGCATTTGCAGTACAATGGGAGAGTGGACAGATAGAAAGAGTACACTGAAGGCACCTATGAGGGGGAGGGAGGAGACTTACAACGAAATTTCACAAGAAGAAATTCGTCTCGATAATGAGAGACAGGGGATCGAGTATAAGAGCCAGAATTTCAAAGAGCTCTGGAAGCAATGACATCAAATAGAGCACCAAGTATAGATAACATTTCATCGAAATTTCCAAAATCTTTGGGGCAGGTGACAACCAGACCGTCATTCAAGTTGGTGTGTAAAACTTATGAGACTGGCGACATACCACCAGACTTTCGAAAAAATGTCATCTATTCAATTCTGTAAAAAGCAAGAGCTACTAAATGCGAGAAGTATCGCACGCTCAGCTTAATAGCTCATGCACTCTGATTGCTGTAATATCTTGTCCGTTGCATATAAGCTTTAGCTACTATGAAGCCTTCGTACAGATGTCTCATGAATCAGTGCTGAGAATGTTACGCACCAATTGTCAACCGTGTCAGATATTTACCACAAGATGTTTCAGAACTACATTATCCCATTATCGAGTGCTATAAAACAAGGAAAAGAATTAGTACGTCGCAATTCTACAAATACTGACAACTGAACATACGTTTATATCGTCGTACAGCACAACATACCTTAAATCTTCTGTCACTAGGCACCTTCAAAAGTAAAGTGTCAGTAACAAACATGCGTTGTTAAAAACAAAACTCTTTTAGAACACCTCATAATTGCGAATCATACTCTCATAAGAGTCAATGGTAAAAAAAAGGCAGCTACCTTCATCTATCAAAGACAGTACTATCTTATAACGCATGTGTCACAGCCCCCAACTATACTACTGTGTACCGAAATATCTTTGAACATCGTGTCTCAAGTCCAGCAAATTCTAAAAACCAATACTAGACCTATATGAAGCACACATTACAACAAGATTAGACTAATTAAATACGCACAGAGGCGTTTAAGCAACCACCCTTTCCGTGTTCCACACGTTAATGGAACGTAGAGAAGTCCGTTAACTGGTGTAGTGGAAAATACCCTCTGCCATGCACTTCCCAGTGGTTTGAAGAGTATGGATGTAGATTTAATTGTAGTTGGCGGAGTAGCTGACTGTAGAATTTTGAACAAAATACAGCTGAAACGCTGTAGAGTGGATGCTTGGCAGAGAGATGTATATCTTATGCGGATCGTCGAGTATACGAAGTCTTCCCACGGACCTGGGAAAGATTAGAAATGATTCTTATCTCTCAAGGCCGGAATGTGATTCACTTCATGACTGGGCACGTTACCTGTCCCCAACATCTGCACCAAAGCCAGCAAAGACCATGGGATTGTGAAGTGTTTGCAACAGATGAACATATCGTGTTTCAAAGTCAAAGGTACCAAATGTTGAGAACGGAAGGCGTCCTTCAGTATTACCGACCCAGTTCTGTGGCAGAATTTCAAATGTACAGCGGACTATCTCACGATAATACTATTTCAAGATACTCATATTCTGAATTGCCTTTGTGACATGGTTCACCTCTAGGTTAGTCAAAAACCCGAGTAACTGCTTGTCGCTGCGAAACTGGCACTGCATCTGAAATAGACACTGCAGGTGGTCTACCCAGTTATGCGTCTGATAATGTGCTGTAGCCCGGGCGCAGGGGCATAGCTTACTGTCTCCTGCGACAGCACTCGTGCCATCACCCCTGCCCCTGCCTAACACTTTCTGTTGCTATGGCACCATAGTACCTATTACGATCAACGGGAACATCATCATCATCATCATCATCATCATCATCATCATCATCATCATCGTCATCGCCACCATCGATAACGTAGACGAAAAAAAGAGCCTACTGGAACGCGGACACCACACTGACGGTTAGACATAGAATCAAACGTTGGTGCAAAATCTGTTTGTCATCAATCACCTCAGAATAGCACTTGTGTCCAATGTCTTCAGTTATTCGCTTGATATATTCCAATCTCTGTCTTCCCCTACAGTTTTTTCTCGCTACGGCTCCCTCTTGTACCATGGAAATTATTCCTTTGTATCCTGCCCCTTCTCCCTTCAGATTTTTCTGTGTGTTCCTCTTTTCGTCGATTCTGCATTGAACCTCCTCATTCCTTACCTTATTACCACACCAATGATTCAACAACCTTCTGCAGCACCACATGTCAAACGCTTAAATTTTCTTCTTTTCGGTTTTTCCAATAGTCCGTAATTCATTTCTATGCAATTCTGTGCTCCAAAGGTACATCATCAGCAATTTCTTCCCCAAATTAAGTTCTATGTTTGATATTAGTAGACTTCTTTTTACCTAGAAAGATCTTCTTGCCTTTGACAGACTGCTCTTTATATCCTCTTTTTTCCGAGCGTCATGAGTAATTTTACTGCCAGCATAGCTGAATTTCTTCACCTCGTCTCGTTTGGTGTTAAGTTTATTGCTAATCTCATTTCTGTTACTCCCCGTTACTTTTGTCTCTCTTCGGTTTATTCTCACTCCTATGCTTATTACGCTGTTCTTTCCTCTTCATTTTCACCGAAGATAACAATGTCGACAGCGAATTGTATCATTGATATCGTTTCCTCCTGTCTTTTAATCCCACTGCTGAAGCTTTCTTTTATTTCCTCATTGTTTCTTCGATGTATAGATGGAACAGTAGCACTTCGCTTTTGGCCTCCCATTCTTATATACTCATATTGGTTCTTTTACGTAGCGTATATTATCCGTCTTTCTATGTAGCTTACTACCGAGTGAGATGGCACAGGTGGTTAGCACACTAGATTCACATGCGGGAAGAGGGAGGTTCAATTCCCCGTCCGATCACCCTGATTTCATTTTTGAAAGCATTACGGGAACAGCAGTGATCAATGTCTTGTAAATAATTACTATTAAAAACAGTCTTGATCACGATTTATTTAACAAGGTGACCGCTTTCGACCACTACTGTGGTCATCTTCAGACCATTGAGTAGGAACCTCTTTCTGTTGGAGATTCTCCAACAGAAAGAGGTTCCTACTCAATGGTCTGAAGATGACCACAGTAGTGGTCGAAAGCGGTCACCTTGTTAAATAAATCGTGATCAAGACTGTTTTTAATAGTAATTACCCTGATTTTAGTTTTCCGTCATCCCTCCAGGCAACTGCCGTGACATTCCTTTAAAAGGGCGCGGGCTATCCATGAAACAACCCCGACTTGCGCTCCGGCCGGCCTGGGTGGCTGAGCGGTTCTAGGCGCTACAGTCTGGAAGCGCGCGACCACTACGGTCGCAGGTTCGAATCCTGCTTCGGACATGGATGTGTGTGATGTCCTTAGGTTAGTTAGGTTTAAGTAGTTCTAAGTTCTAGGGGACCGATGATCTCAGAAGTTAAGTCCCATAGTGCTCAGAGCCACTTGAACCATTTGAACCTTGCGCTCCGTCTCTAATGACCTCGATGTCGACGGGCCGCACAACCCTACTCTACCTACCTGTTCTATCGCTTACTCCGATTTGTTTGTGAATTTCGAACATCTTGCACTATTTTACACTGTCGGAAGCTTTTCTTAGGTGCTATGAAGGTATCTGGAATAATGTGTATTCAGGCTTATAACGAGAAAAACGATGGACGTCGTCTGCCTGTATTCATGGCAGAAAAGAGTATCAGTACAACGAATTCCCAAAGGTTTAGTTAGGTTTTTTCCACTCGGCTGATCGAATACTAGTGCAAGTAATAGTATTAACATAATAATGCCCCCTTTCTGTGATTTTAAAATGAATCTGACGAGCGTCAAGTAAGTTCTCTCGCTCTCTCGGCAGAGAATGTTAAAAAGCAGAAATCGCACTCGAGCAACTTCAGCATTGTTTCACAGTGGTACCTATGAAGCTTTCTTCTTTCCTATCCTGTATGCCAAAAGCGATACAGTTTTACACCGAATACTTTCGAGTTATCTCTTAGCATTCGTCACGCTAATAAACTTTTCGCAAACTAATGAACTTAACTGGACTGATTGTAAATCGTGATGCTGGCTGAAAATTAAGACGAAATACTCTGAGTCTAATACAGAAGCTGCGTCAGTAATATAGAAAAAAATATTTTCAGCCGTTTATAGGAAGGTACTATTACGGCTAAAAGCTGCAGATTAGCTTCAGTGTTCACACAGTTAAACGTGGCAGGGGAGTAAAGAACGCAAGGCGGTAGCTTTGTTCTCTGCACTAGTCGCTTCCCACAGAATGTTCCTCTCACACTACGTAAGATGCGGACAGAACTAATCAACATATCATGTTGCTCTGAAGTGACCATTCAGCGCCGGCTAAGCAAGCTAAATATGCGTGCAAGCACTTGGGTCACCTGCTTTCCTGCTTTACAACGCTCATGTCTAAATATTAAGAGGGACAATGGCATATGTTTAGGGAAGGAGATTACTCTTAATGGAGCTGTAACGCGTTATGGGTCTATGAGCGAGACAGGCTGCAGTAAGACAGCGAGCAGATACGCGTAACTGCGGTCTACCCGTCGTGCCGACTGCTGGGGAAGTAGACAGTAACAGATACCTACACAGGAGAACACACATTTTTATTGACATTTTCGTTACTCCTGTGTCAACAGGATGAAGTAAGTAAGACGGGGCCACCCGAAATACGTTAAATGGTGCTCTGAGTGACCTCTTCTTAATATCTAACGTTTAGAAATTATTGCTGTAAGAAATTATAACATAGTTTTGACACACATGTTCAAGTAAGCAAATAATTCAGATTTATGTATAACAGCCCTATCTACAATTAAAGTAAAAGAGGTGTTTTGCAGATGAACCTGGTTGTTAAAAATCGGCCTCAGGACACCACTACGAGATATCTCCAGCTTCCGCTCGTTACTTTTGCTGTCGGTAGCCAGGTGTTTTCCTTTCAGAACCCGGTCTCCAGATAAAGATGTCCTATCGGACAGCATTTCTTGATGCAGGCGAGCAACCAAACAGAGATCACCGTAGTTAAAAACCAACAAATTGTTAACGAGCTGTTTTTGGATCTTAAAAATAAATCAAATTATAAATATCTTTAAATACAGACGAGTGATGAAGCTTTACCTCAATAAACCGAAACGCATTTGGTAAAGAAAACACGCATATTCTTGTTGTTGTAACAACGGAACGAAAATACCCTCAGGAAGATATATCATCTTCATTGCTTAAAAGTTTGACTTCCATTCACTTGCAGAACCTTTCATAGAGTGATGCTGGATCAATGTAACTAGGCCTAGAAGTACAACTCTTTTCATTTTCTTTCGGAAAAGGAATCCCCCGTCCTGTAAATGTTCCTTTGCTCTTAGAGCTTAGTTATAATATGTACCTCTATTTACCTTTCTCTCTTGAAACACTCTAAGTTGCGTTTTTATTTCTTTGATAGCAGTTAAACTGGTCAAACAACTCCTGCAGTGCATTACATATTAAACCCACATCCAAAATAAAGTCAATACTGGCGATTTTCTAGAAGATCTTCATTCCTTTCCCTGTCATGCTTATCTCCGGCCATTTCACTCTTAACACTTGTAAAAGATGAAACTAGTACCTCATAATTTCTCTACGCTGCTGAAGTACTTCTGAAACCAGAGGTAACCTGCCGAGTACACAAGACTGTCAATTTTCAGAATTTGGGTTTCAAATTTTTCTGCATGTCTTCTTAGTTCTCTGGCATTTTCGTGCGACTGATGGTACTGCATGCACCACTACCCAGGACAGACTTAAAATGTCTATTTTCCGAAAGGAGCTCTTCTCTTATAAATCACCAGTAAATAGCAATAGCTTATGATTGGTACAGAGCCTACTTAAAATTTGTGAGAAAGCAATGCAACTGTACCTTTCTTTTCCCGCAACATAACTGCCGCGCTATCACTTGTACTTGAAACAAAATTTTTATTCAATAACACTTGGTTAAAACCTGAAACCTTTCAGTTATTCTTCGCAGCATTGAATATACCTACAGCTATCGTTCATTTTATTGCAATCAAACATAGGATAGTATTAGTTTGTACTGTCATATCCTGTAGCATTGTTCGAATACAAACCATCAATTAAGACAACTGGCTGATCGTTGAACTTCCATCAAGTATCGAGGAAATTTTTCTTTGTAATTCAATTATATTTTTGTTGACTCTGGCTTTTATTTCTATGTTGGCACATGCAAGCCTGGAATGAAGAATACGACCAATATCCATTGCATTTAATTTCTGAACATCCACTTCTGACTCATCATCATTTAACAATTCATTCTTTTTAGTAGCTTTTGAGGCGGTTGAGAAAACTTTAGCTGTTCCTGACTCGTCATTCTCCACCTCTGTAACACCGATGGACTCCAAAGATTTTTCACTTGCTGCAGACAATATTTTCAAAGCAGCTTTATGGGCTGACCTTTCTTGGCGTTTAAAAATTTTCTTTCGGAGAACTGTTGTCTGATCTGTTTTGGTTTCTTCAAAGCATGACAGCGAAATTACCGAAAACTGCAACGAAATTTTCAATCCTTGTTTGCTTCTTTCTGGCCCTAATGTCCCAACTTTCCTACAACTTTTGCATTCCGATTTCTTGTTTTTAGATATGAGCACTCATTCTTCTACAGACTTCTTTCTGTTCCATTGTCCAATAGTTGGGAAGACCACAGTCGACACTTTACAGAAGTAGGCCCGCAAGTGAATAGCACTTATTCAGTGTACGTGGTTTCGTTTCCATTTTCCTTGCTTTCGTCACCTGTGCCATTTTCATATCACTAACGAAGAACTTAGCCATCTTATTCGCTGTGAATGAGGAATACCGCATAATCTTATGATTCACTTCAACGCTGAAACTCTTACAGAATTCCCCACTTCGCCTCAACTTCTTCAACACTGAATCCGGAAGTGAAAAAAAGATACTACGCCGTGACTGCCTAACACTGAAAACCTGCCTTCTCGCAATATATTATAAAATCTAACAGCATAAGACTACTAGTTATAACTCTGGCTTAACATTCACAGTCGGCCGCTGTGGCCGAGCGGTTCTAGGCGCTTCAGTCCGGAACCGCGCTGCTGCTGCGGTCGCAGGTTCGAATCCTGCCTCGGGCATGGATGTGTGTGATGCCCTTAGGCTAGTAAGGTTAAAGTAGTTCTAGGGGACTAATGACCTCAGATGTTAAGTCCCATAGTGGTCAGACCCATTTGAACCATTTTTTTAACATTCACATGTGGAAAGATTTCAACAAGATTGCGCACTTAGATATTCTAGTCATGTTTCGGAAGCTGTGAGATTGACTGCCATGGCACCTAAAAGGAATACTAACGCACCACTTACAAATGTCCCAGATATAGACGAAATCGGAAGTCATTACATGCTTTTGCTGATAGTGTCATTGATGAATGATTTTTCTGTCTTTTAATATAAATAAAATGCAGTTATTTTTTCTCCCCTGGGGAAGCATTCTCGAGCGTACCGCTGGAAACTCAGCACCGTGAGAACCACACAGTACGAGTAAATTTGGCATTGAGTAGTTTCCGAAACGCTACAGCAGAAAATGCGGCGACTGTTCTGACGTAATCAAATAATGTTTAACATTTCTAGCTGCCGAGATAGATTTGTTATTGGAGAGAGCTTTGGAAGACGACTTCGACGACGTAACAAGTGTAGAAATTTATCAAATAGTAACAAGTAAACAGGAGAAGAGGTGCCACAAGCGTCTGCTCTCCTATACCAAACGCAAAGAAATACGTAACTCAAGTACGTTTTGTGTGTTTACCCGAGCGCTTGAACCTCATCAGATTGTGCTCTGTGATCAAACTACTTGCTCGCAGGACTATTGAGATTTTCACTATATATACGAAAGTCGAAAAAATTTATATGATTTTCGTTTACGGCGAATGTCATCAATCTTTTAAAGCAGCTATGCAGTTAAGTGTTCAAAGGTATCCTGATCCTGCCAAACCTTCAAATTCTGTCTTTCAAGACATAAAAAAATGTTTTGGAGAAAAGTTTTCAAATGTTTTGTGAAATGATTTGTCTAAAAGTACAAAATAAACTACATTAGAGAATCACTTGAGGAGTCTTTAGACGTTGCTCGAAGTCCTGTGCAGCAAATGAAGTGTATCGACTGTTTATCTACTCTTTAGACAATGCACTAGACCATACTTTTATCATTTCTTGTGTTTTCAAATTCAAATAGCGTGAAATGCATTTAAATATCTGTCAATATCTGTTACTGTTAAGACTAAATACATCCAAAGAAAGCAGAGAACTTTCAATTTATGCTGCAATTTGATACTTATTTTACTTTTCAAGCTGAAAGAAAGAATTTCATAATTTGTACGCTGTCACTTTTTTATGGAGAATATTGCTTTGGCCTGGAGAGATGAACTTCGCCACTTAATTTAGGCACTGAATAAACGGCGACCTAGGTCCATCACTGTGTGGTGGAGCAAGCGCATCATTGGTCGCTGTTTTATTGACTATACTCTGAATTTAACTATAGTTATCTACTGCTCCTAACAAATAGGCTGCCGCAGTTGTTGGAAGACATCCAAGGCGACGTAAGGTAATCCATATGGTATGAAGTAGATATCTCAACAGTTCCACACAGGTAATTCCATGTTATCCTTACAGAACATTTGGAGACAGCCTCGGATCTACGATATTTCCGAACCGGAGCAAAAATTTGGTAGCGGCGCAACCCCACCCACCCCCCCTCCCACACGACGGTGCTCTCTTTTTTTAATCGATTTTTCAAAAATATGTTCATTCTGTACCCACATCTTTCTGAAGAGGTTGATATACAAATATGTATCAATATAATACAATAATAATAACACATCAAATATAATAATATATATATTTTGAGGAAATGTAAGACATGTTATTTGGTCTTAATGCCAAAGTGTTGTGCCACGCCTCTTCACACAGCATTCTTCTATCGCACCTCACTGTGCTTCGCTCTGTGGAATTCGAACGTGCATATTTTGTAATGAACACCATCATGCCTATATATCTGACACTGGGTATTAAAATGTCCTGTTGTGCCTCTCCTGCTTCAGGCCGGTTAGTTTGACATCCTACTTCCCTTAAAAAAAAACCTCACAATTAATACTGGATGCGATTGTTTGTGACCGGGAGAATAAGAACTCTTCAGAAAATTTGTACTCTTTTTATTGGCTACTAGCTAATAACATTCTCTTTTTCGTAACATAAAATTAAATATAGGGAACATAAAACCAGCAATGGTAAGAGACAAGCAAGACGGTACACGTTTCTTCAATCCTTAGGTTCAAGCATTTTTTTCTCTCTAATCTTGCTACAGTTCTATATGGCGTGCTTTCCTTTCTGCAAAAGAATGTATTACCTCAGCAAGGTTCGTCAAACTTTTTGCTCCATGTATCAAAATGTCCTTGTTTAGTATTGAAAAAGCTGTTAATACGAATAGTACCAAAGAGTGGCGTGGTTTGTCGATTTGATTACATCTATTTTGTAACTGTTCAAATGGCTCTGAGCACTATGGGACTCAACATCTTAGGTCATAAGTCCCCTAGAACTTAGAACTACTTAAACCTAACTAACCTAAGGACATCACACACACCCATGCCCGAGGCAGGATTCGAACCTGCGACCGTAGCAGTCCCGCGGTTCCGGACTGCAGCGCCATAACCGCTAGACCACCGCGGCCGGCTATTTTGTCACTGTCTGCTCGATAAAACGAAACAGGCCTTCCTAATATTGCAGTAGTTGTAACACACGCCAAATGAGGGAAACTTTTTTGGCACAAATAGCCATTTTTATCTTTCTCATTTTCATAAATAACTTGACAGAATATGATTGACTAAGTTCAAAATGGTTCAAATGGCTCTGAGCACTATGGGACTTAACAGCTATGGTCATCAGTCCCCTAGAACTTAGAACTACTTAAACCTAACTAACCTAAGGACAGCACACAACACCCAGCCATCACGAGGCAGAGAAAATCCCTGACCCCGCCGGGAATCGAACCCGGGAACCCGGGCGTGGGAAGCGAGAACGCTACCGCACGACCACGAGATGCGGGCTGATTGACTAAGTTACAATATCAAATGCCTACTACGCCTATTACAAGGAAAAAGTTTTATGTTAAGAAATAGTTTCACATGTCGTTCACACGCTCCAGTTTCTCAAGCATGAGATCACTGTTGAACACTTTATAACACGAAAAGTAATTACTTTAAGAGTACCAAGGATGGTAGCATTAATTTCCAGAGTATGGGGTGCATGATTTCCATGCTTCACGGCGCCACCGTCCAGTTCCAACTATGGCCACCAAGTGCCTAGATCAGTCATCGTGACTCGTAGTCTCACACACCTGGCCAGTCGCAGTGCACTTGTTGACGTGTCAGCATGAGCTTGCACGGAAAGAGCAGGGCATTATTGATGAAGCTCTGTTATCAAAACAGTAATGCACTCCGAGTATATCGCCGGCTGAAAGGGTTACGGAAGGGTCTTCTTTCTCCACCTGCTGTGCGGAGCATGATGAAGAAGTTCGAATCAACTGGAGAACTGGGGATCTCTCCGGAAAGAGGCCGACGACCGATTGCACCACAGGTGGTTGATGAAATCGCTGTCGCAGGGCAGACGCTGCGCGCAATCCCCGATAGACGGAGTGCGCGTGCTGTGTCACGACAGTTGAACATCCCGTGGTCCACCGTACGGAAGGTGCTTCGAATCGTTGTCAGATGGCATCCGTACAGGACCCTATCGTGCAGCAGCTTGCACCACAGGACGCACAACGACGTGTTGACCTTGCTCGTCACTTTCTCGCAAGGGTTAAAGCTGACGAGGGCTGACCCTGGAGCAATGAACAGACGAAGCTCATTTGCCTTTGACGTGTGGGGATTTTCACCTCCAGTCACTGTGAATGAAGTCCCTCTGTATGGTGAACGTGTCACCGTACAGTGGGGCTTCACAGCTACGTTGATCATTCGCATATTCTATAATGTTACTTAAAATCCGTCTTGATTGCAAAATTTTTTTTTTTTTTATTATTCATATGACCGGTTTCGGTTCATTCAGAACCATCTTCAGATCTGATATTTCAGTTACAGGATGTGACATAGCATGTGAAAGTTGCTGGATTTGGACGGGTTACTCCTGTAACTGAAATATCAGATCTGAAGATGGTTCTGAATGAACCGAAACCGGTCATATGAATAATAAAAAAAAAAATTTTTTTGCAATCAAGACGGATTTTAAGTAACATTATAAAATCACTGATTGCTATTATCCCATAAGACATTATGTCTGTTTTTGCAAAATTCGCATATTCGTTTTTCAACAGTTTGGAGCTCAAGGATCAAAGACGTGGAGTGTGACTGGCCAGGGTTACTGCGATATGCTTCGCCAGCATGTCATACCCGCCCTACAGGACAGAGACGCATTGAACTCAACAGTTTTCGTTCAAGACGGGGCTCCACCGCACATCGCTCGTGAAGTCCATCTGCTTCTCCGAAACACATTTGGAAACGATCGAATTATCAGCTGATCGTTTCCAAATGCTTGGCCGGCACGATCACCTGATCCCAGTTCCTGTGATTTCTGGTTGTGGGGCTACCTGGAGGACAGGTTGAAAGTTCTGTTTCTGATTGTAACAATTGAGCTGTAATAATAAATGAACTGTCGTAATGAAACTTCTACTGTCGTAACGTGAAAGCAAAGCTGTACTGTAACAATAATTAATTGTCGTAATGAAAAGGTAAGTATTTCATACTGTAAAAGTTAGCAATCTGATTGCAAGAATTTTGAAACAGTGTAAACTGCCTGAATAATGAACTTTGACAAGAAACCTTCAATAATTAGTTTTGCAAAACTGATCACAAGAACTGTCTCTGAAAGACGTAAGTTGGCCTCGATTGAGTAAATACAAGAAGAACATCAAGATATTTAGTCCTTACCTCTGTTCTGCGAAAATCTGGACAACGCCTTGCGGTAGTGCTCTGTCTTGCACACCGCTATGCTAAAGCTGCGGGTTACTGTATCTACCCAGAGATACTCGAGAGTGCAACGAGTTCTCTGTAACTTGCAAATCGAAGTACTTTCCGAACACACTTGCTTCCATGATCAATCAAAAAATAAACAAATTAGTCCGACGGCGCAGCAATAGTGAAAAAAAAACGTCATTTTAATATTTACCTTTGATGTTCCATTAGACTTCGTCCTTTACGAATAAGTCTCCGTTACAATCTTGATATAATCATGTTCAACATAGCACTGCCTTTGCTTCCTCACTCTAACACAGCTTAACATTGTCTGCTCCACTGCGCCGTCGCGCACGTGAGAGATACTCCTTACCTCTGCGATACAGCTTTACAACATCGCTGCTCGCTCATAATCTATTCAAATACCAAAATCATACATGACACCTATCAAGGTTTACCAGGGGAACAATCGCACATGTGCTGATCTGAAGCGCAACATATCACGAGACGTAGCAAGCATACTTACGGACATGCTTCGTTCTGCTGTGCAGAATGCAATCCTGCGTTCTCAGACTCTTCTGGACAGTGATGTGTGTCATATTGAGCCCCTTTTGTAGCAGCAATGGTACCGGTATGTAATGGTATGAAGTATCGTAGCAGCACATTAAAATTGTTTCAATTGAACTGGTTCTGCGAGTCCTTGGCATTAATGCTACCTAGTCTGGTACTCGTACGGTAGTTAGTTTCCGTGTTATAGCTTGTTAAATATGGACAGTTCAATTAGAGCACGAAATTTACTGTTACTCTGAATCTATGGATTTTGCTGATAACTGGAACAACGCTGAACATTCGCACACACAATCAAGCACATAAACAGTGATTGGCATTCACCCTTCGGGTTTATTCGGCTCAGCTCGTGTAGCCCCGTCCCCTTTGTCTGCTGAAATTTTTTCTATTTTTTGATGCGATAGGGATTCCATTGTCAGAGACACCACGCACCTTATGCTCGCATTCAAATATCAGTTTATGATTCCGTTCATAAATCAATTAGAATGTGTTCAAAAATTTCAGAAACCATCAGCGATGCGTTTCAATATCATACGAATAATCGATAAACAACGTGTGCTGGATGCTACGCGCTTTGTGAAACCAGGTTTTTTTCCTCAAGAATATGAATTTGGCGCCCCCTGAAACTGCCGCTTGTGGCAGATACCGCGGTTTGCTCCCCCCCCCCCCCTTCCCCCCTCCAGGCCTGTTTGGAGATCGTTGAACCGATCATTCGGGAAACAGAAAATGGCCTGCACGTTCACCAGACTTGACACATCTGGACTTTTATCTCTGGAGAAAACGAAAACATGAGATCTACAAGGGAATACCAACGACTCCCGAAGATATGACATCTCGTATAATACTGGCCTCTGCTGAAGTTGTGTCCGGGCAGTTCTGTCTGTATGGAATCGCTTTACATCATGTAGCAATGCTCGACATTCTGAGCACAAGATATCATATTTGTATTAACAAACACACGAACCGTACCTGTTTTATGTGTTTGCTTACGTTCTGCACACTGGCGGAAACGTTTGTGGGGTCTCCACTTCTGATACTGGGACACTGGTTTGCGACCTTTTCAAGTTCTGCACCTTATACCTACGAAGGGCTGCCTGAAGGGTCTTTATGGTGTCATAAAAGAAGTGTGGAGTTAAATAAAAAACAAGGTTATTATCATATAGTTCTTATAAGGTACTTCCGTGCATGAGAAAACTCGCCACATTGCACCCTACAACTAAGCGGAAACCGCATCTCGATTTATTTACTCCTTTTGGATAGATCTTGGGCTGCCTTTCTTAGCTGAGTCACTCTCTAGAATTGCGGGCGATCATTGTTTTTCAATCCATAGAAAGAAATCCGTATTCGGTAATAGAACTGGCATCATAATGATTAACAAATATTACTGGTTTTGTAGTTCAGATACATATTGTCTACCTAAGATTCATGCGCCTTCTCCAATAAAACTTCGCTGCCTATTCAGATGTAAGAGACCATGAAGTCGTGCAGTTCTAAGCACATACACATTCGGGCACAGCGAGATTCAAAATCCCTTATGGTTATCTAGGTTCCCGTTTCCCATTGTTTCCGCACCACAACTGACATACATTCCACAATGATTCCCATTGTACACTCTTCAAAGTGTGTTCAAAAAGCAACGGTAATTTTGTAATTTCGTGTGTTCCGTTAAGCCGATTTGCGCGAATTTTTCGCTGTTTTGCTGAACACGTCTGGAAAGTATCTGTACAGCGGTACCCGTAATGGATATTTAGCTTTTCTTGAGCTGTCAGAAGGATTACATGTGTTTTGGTAGTATCGAAGATTATTTATATTCTATATAAACGCATCACAGAAATGGTATTGAAATTTCCTTAAGACAGGAAAAAAAAGTGCAGCAAAGTTTTTGAACTATTAAATACTGCTTTCGGTGAAATTGCCGTGAGTAATACAACGGTTTTGCGAGTGGTAAAAGCATGTTAAAAAATATCGTGAAGACGTTGAAGAAGAAGAGTGCCCTGGAGGCCCAGCACGTCATCAGCCAATCAATCCGTGGAAAATAATGTTCACCGAATCACAGTCATGAAAGTTGCTGACAATGTTGTCATGTCACCTGGTCCAACGCGTGAACTTTTTTTTTCAGTGTTTTGGGTATGAAACGTGTGCAGCAAAATTTGTTCCAAAACTGTTGAATTTCGTACAAAAACAGCGGGGAATTCAAGTTGCTTGGGAGTCAGTAGATGAAGTCAACAACTTTTTTTATGTATATAGAGTGAAGTGGCGAGCGACTATTTGTACCACGGCCGGGAATCGAACCCGCGTCTACTGATTACTAGATAGGTGTGTTAACCACTTTTTTTAAGGCTAAGTTAATTTTCTTTTGGGGGGGTGGGGTTGTGTCGTGGACCCATCTCCTTATCTAACTAATTTGGATTCTAAAAATAAAGAAACGAAAATCAAATCTGCCCCTACTAAGCACCGCCACATTAAAACCCTACCAAAGAAAAAAGAAAAATATGAACTATCCCTCTTCAGGCGTAATATCGGGTAATATCAACAGCAGCAGAATATGGTATAACAGGTGTAGGATTCGTTATGAATAGGAAGGTAGGGCAGAGGGTGTGTTACTGTGAACAGTTCAGTAACCGGGTTGTTCTAATCAGAATCGACAGCAGACTAACACCGACAACGATAGTTCAGGTATACATGCCGACGTCGCAAGCTGAAGATGAACAGATAGAGAAAGTGTACGAGGATATTGAAAGGGTAATGCAGCATGTAAAGGGGACGAAAATCTAATAGTCATGGGTGACTGGAATGCAGTTGTTGGGGAAGCAGTAGAAGAAAAGGTTACATGAGAATATAGGCTTGGGACAAGGAATGAAAGAGGAGAAATACTAATTGACTTCTGTAACAAGTTTCAGCTAGTAATAGCGAATACCCTGTTCAAGAATCACAAGAGGAGGAGGTATACTTGGAAAAGGCCGGGAGATACGGGAAGATTTCAATTAGATTACATCATGGTCAGACAGAGATTCCGAAATCAGATACTGGATTGTAAGGCGTACCCAGGAGCAGATATAGACTCAGATCACAATATGGTAGTGATCTGAGTAAGTTCAAGACATTAGTCAGGAAGAATCAATACGCAAACTAGTGGGACACGGAAGTACTAAGGAATGACGAGATACGTTTGAAGTTCTCTAACGCTATAGATACAGCAATAAGGAATAGCTCAGTAGGCAGTACAGTTGAAGAGGAATGGACATCTCTAAAAAGGGCCATCACAGAAGTTGGGAAGGAAAACATAGGTACAAAGAAGGTAGCTGCGAAGAAACCATGGTTAACAGAAGAAATACTTCAGTTGATTAATGAAAGGAGGAAGTACAAACATGTTCCGGGAAAATCAGGAATACAGAAATACAAGTCGCTGAGGAATGAAATAAATAGGAAGTGCAGGGAAGCTAAGACGAAATGGCTACAGGAAAAATGTGAAGACATCGAAAAAGATATGATTGTCGGAAGGACAGACTCGGCATACAGGAAAGTCAAAACAACCTTTGGTGACATTAAAAGCAACGGTGGTAACATTAAGAGTGCAACGGGAATTCCACTGTTAAATGCAGAGGAGAGAGCAGATAGGTGGAAAGAATACATTGAAAGCCTCTATGAGGGTGAAGATTTGTCTGATGTGATAGAAGAAGAAACAGGAGTCGATTTAGAAGAGATAGGTGATCCAGTATTAGAATCGGAATTTAAAAGAGCTTTGGAGGACTTACGGTCAAATAAGGCAGAAGGCAACAAAACGACTATTCACGTTGGTGTGTAGAATATATGTCCGGCGATGTACCATCTGACTTTCGGAAAAGCATCATCCACACAATTCCGAAGACGGCAAGAGCTGACAAGTGCGAGAATTATCGCACAATCAGCTTAACAGCTCATGCATCGAAGCTGCTTACAAGAATAACATACAGAAGAATGGAACAGAAAATTGAGAATGCGCTAGGTGCCGATCAGTTTGGCTTTAGGAAAAGTAAAGGGACGAGAGAGGCAATTCTGACGTTACGGCTAATAATGGAAGCAAGGCTAAAGAAAAACCATGACACTTTCATAGGATTTGTCGACCTGGAAAAAGCGTTCGACAATATAAAATGGTGCAAGCTGTTCGAGATTCTAAAAAAAGGTAGGGGTAAGCTACAGGGAGAGACGGGTCATATACAATATGTACAACAACCAAGAGGGAATAACAAGAGTGGACGATCATGAACGAAGTGCTCGTATTAAGAAGGGTGTAAGACAAGGCTGTAGCCTTTCGCCCCTACTCTTCAATCTGTACATCGAGGAAGCAATGATGGAAATAAAAGAAAGGTTCAGGAGTGGAATTAAAAGACAATGTGAAAGGATATCAATGATACGATTCGCTGATGACATTGCTATCCTGAGTGAAAGTGAAGAAGAATTAAATGATCTGCTGAACGGAATGAACAGTCTAATGAGTACACAGTGTGGTTTGAGAGTAAATCGGAGAAAGACGAAGGTAATGAGAAGTAGTAGAAATGTGAACAGCGAGAAACTTAACATCAGGATTGATGGTCACGAAGTCAATGAAGTTAAGGAATTCTGCTACCTAGGCAGTAAAATAACCAATGACGGACGGAGCAAGGAGGACATCTAAAGCAGACTCGCTATGGCAAAAAAGGCATTTCTGGCCAAGAGAAGTCTACTAATATCAAATACCGACCTTAATTCGAGGAAGAAATTTCTGAGGATGTACGTCTGGAGTACAGCATTGTATGGTAGTGAAACATGGACTGGGGGAAAACCGGAACAGAAGAGAATCGAAGCATTTGAGATGTGGTGCTATAGACGAATGTTGAAAATTAGTTGGACTGATAAGGTAAGGAATGAGGAGGTTCTACGCAGAATCGGAGAGGAAAGAAAAATGTGGAAAACACTGATAAGGAGAAGGGACAGGATGATAGGACATCTGCTAGGACATGAGGGAATGACTTCCATGGTACTAGAGGGAGCTGTAGAGGGCAAAAACTGTAGAGGAAGACAGAGATTGGAATACGTCAAGCAAATAATTGAGGACGTAGGTTGCAAGTGCTACTCTGAGATGGAGAGGTTAGCACAGGAAAGGAATTCGTGGCAGGCAGCATCAAACCAGTCAGTAGACTGATGACCAAAAAAAAAAAAATGGACATGTCAATTGTGTATAGATTACTGTGGTCATTTTAATATTATTTACTCTGAAATGCAGGACGGTGAACTCAGTGCATAAATTTGAATATTTCTCGTTGTTAGTGAGATCTATGCGATTGCTGTCTGCCATGTTATTTAACGGAATTTGTTTGCGTAAAGATTATCTGTGGGTGCTTTAAAGTTGTTTACTCTAAATGCAGGAAGGTGAACCTAGTACTTAATTTGAAAGTTATTTTGGTTGATTCCAAGTACGCTTATGTCATGCTGGTTTCTTGTTAATTGCTTGTGCGATCTGTGTGATTTCTCTCTGCCACGTTAGTTGAAGGGAGTTATTTTTCATGTGAATAATATCTGTGGATCCTTTTAAAATTGTTTATTCTAAATGCAGGAAGATGAACTCAGTACATAATCTATTGGTTGGTTCTAAGGACGCCGATGTCATGCTGGTTCATTAGCTGCTGTCTTAATATTAGTTGTTTCTTAAAGGTGGACAGATTGCAGGGCATTCTCACTTCTGATTCGGTGTTATGCTGCTTCATGTTCTTATGGAATATGATCTTTACTGCGATTTGACTTCATACATTATGATGAAATGGTGACAGTAGTTAATGGTCTTGTTCGCTTGCTCGAGGGAAGGAATGTCGGTGAGCTTTGCCTGCGTTCAAAGGAATAGGGTGCCGATTTAAACGACTGCGGTGAACGCTGCGGCGATGGTGGACCCAGAAAAAGCGCGTTTTTTCTGCGGAACATGTGGAGACATATCCGGACGCCCGAGTTCTGCGGTCTCATTGTGAAGACACATTTAGCTGATGCCGGACGGGAGGCGGGCGTGTCCAGTTATACAGACTATCGCCGAGAAGTCTCCCCCGCACTGGCTAGTGCACTGTAGGCCGGCAATAAAGCAGAGGATGGGCCCTTGTTACGGAGGAAGCCGACAAAACGAACTGTGAACGTTCTGTGAATTGGCATGGGACAGGGCGACTGGCACCCAGAAGTCGAGACTGTGTTTCAAAACATATTTATGAAAGCACGAGGCTTTTGGTGGTTTCATGGCCGTTCTTTGGAACTTTTGAAATGGGGAGATAACAAGCTGTTTATGGAGGGCTGTGCTTCCATCCTGAGCATTTTGTTAGCAAAAGACACAGCAAACGCGTGGGAAAGAGGCTGCGAAGCTGAATATTTTTTTTTCTTTTTCTCACAATTAACGTTAAAGTCTCTGATTGGTCAAATCGGTGTTGGTGTTTGCAGAGCAAAGGCCGCGCTCCCAGCTAAGAATGCTGGGATCCAGCTCGTGATTGGCTTGTGTGAAAGTGAGGCGAGTCTAAAATGTGAATGTGCTTTTGGTACCGAGCTGAGGAGGAAGCGAGCAGAAAGGAAGAAGTCTCACTCTTGTACCGCCGGTTCGCTAGTAAAGAACTGCAGGTCTCTACCTAAATTATGAGACTTGCGTCCTTTACTAGTGTGCCACTTACAGCCTGTGCCAGTCACTTTCTGTACTGTCGGAGGTACTGCTTATAGCATCACGCACACAACGAGTGACGCGTGGGTGTACTTATTTGTCTTGGGTCGGCCGTCTAAACGTTAGACGTATTCCGACAAGCACAGTCGTGGCACGGAGTCAAATTGGTTTAGCAGACCAGCAAACGGGTCCACCTGCACTCTGGAATCCATTGGGGTTTCAGAGGCTCTTAGGGAAGTACCTGCGTTCTGAATTAACCGAATGCGAGACAGCGTACTTACATTTTTCGGGAACGCGCCATTGATAACATATTTCCGTCGTCCACGACTTCAGTCGCCAAACGCATCGTGGTGTGACGCCTCGACCAGCAGGAGAGTAAAGTATTCGCTGCTACGGCGTAGGCCTCTTAATGTATGTTTCTCAGCACCCTGTTCTTTCGAACCATATTTTTCTTTTTTTGAATAGTAGAGTATAGCTGGTTGGTGGTGGCGTAGTTATGTGCCATAACCCGGATTCACGTGTATGAAGTCAGATAAAGCGATTAGTGTTCTGGTTAGTGTCGTGTGTCGATCCCCAAGTGATGACTTTGTTCACCATAGACCCCATGTTAGTGAAAGAGTTTGTAAGACGTATGCTTTGCCGGCCGTGGTGGCCAAGCGGTTAAAGGCGCTACAGTCTGGAACCGCGCGGCCGCTACGGTCGTAGGTTCGAATCCTGCCTCGGGCATGGATGTGTTTGATGTCCTTAGGTTAGTTAGGTTTAAGTAGTTCTAAGTTCTAGGGGACTGATGACCACAGAAGTTAAGTCCCATAGTGCTCAGAGCCATTTGAACCATTTGAACCACGTATGCGTTGCCGGCGATGGGCGAGTCATGGCAGAGTCTCTGACCAGAGAGTAGTGTGTAGTTAGTTGTTGCTTGTCGCTAGTCGGCATTAGTCTGCGTTAGTCTGCAGCAGTCTGCTGTAGTCGACAGTAGTCGGCGCGTGCCTGCGCGTGTCGGCAGTCTGCTCTGGTCGGGACTTTGGAGGATGAGTATTATTGTAGAAGGTAAAGAAGCTGCCTTGCGCATATCAAGTAATGTATATTAACTGTCATTAATTTCTTTTAAAAAAATGCCCCAACAATAATTTTTACAATATAAAGTAATTTTTTAAAGAAAAGCATTCATTTCAGTTTAAAGAAAATTTCCAATGCATGATCATTCCTTCCAAGAATAAAACAAAAATATAGGCCAGCATTGCACGAAGCTGTGCCGAAAAGTTTTTACGTAAGAGCAGATATATTCGCAGTTTTTATTGAGGTAAGAATTTTTCCTTTTTTTATTCAGAATACAGGGCCGAGGCGCAGCGCTACTGTCGTCATTAAATTTACCAGGTTACTGAATTTTTTTATTATTTCTGGGTTTAGGAATTGAATTTTGTGGTTGCATTAAATGTGAATGCATTTCAGCATAGAGATCATAAATGGGAGCCAATTTTGTTCAGAGGTTGCATTAAAATCAGTTTTGTTCAGAGGTTACAATATTTAAAATTCATTTAGTTATTACTTCCGTGGGAGGTTACACTTGGTTCATGGTTTCTTATAAAATAATTTCTGTGGGGAGGTTACACTTGGCGACCCTGCCAGGATCGTATTTCTTTGTGAATCTTGTGTTAAGTAGTTATATACCTGCTCTTATTTACTTAAATGTAGCTTGCATCTGGCGCAACGCATTTTCTAATTTGTCACTCTTACTTTCAGAGATCATCGGCAATTTGTTGCTCTTTCTTGTATTTGTGTTTGTTGCATTTTGCAATTTCCTTGTTTCGTTTGTGCTTAATTTTGATTTGTGAAAAATGCCGCGAAAAACTGTTAACAGTACATCGCGATGTGTAATGAGTGAAATAGCCGACTCGAATAATTTGACCGATAGTGTTTGCGACACTCAGTGTAATGATGATAATCCCCTAATTGTAGACAATCATTGCGTACCGACCACTAATATTGATTTTGATCCTAATGATGAACAAACAAATTCAATTGTGTCCTCTGTTAATTTAACGACAATTGATGACGCGGCACGTTCTGTTACAATGAACGCTGCCCAGCTTAACACACCCGATTTGCAAAATTTGAATTGTGAACAGATAAATTTTTCTAACGAAAATTAACAGTTGACTCAAAGTACGGCAGATTTATTTAATTCCGATTTAGTGACTAACAGTGCACATCCGTTTGGCAAACCCTTTCAAGAATTACAGAATGACCAAATGGTTACAGAAAACGTGACAAATGCACATACACCATCACACAGCACAGAGAATACAGTAGCTAATTTTGGCATGGATCGAGTCATAGCATTAATGATACAACTTAACGAGAATCTCAAACAACAATTTGGTGAAAATGTTAAACAGCTACTTAATGAAAATTCCAAACAACAGAATGAAAGACAAGACAACAATCACAAACAACTTAATGAAAAACTAGACAACAATTACAAACAGTTGAATGAAAAACAAGACAACCTTAATGAAAATTTCAAACAGTTGAATGAAAAGCACGACCACCTAAATGAACAGGACAAACAACTTAGTGAACAGATTGCAGCCGTTGCCGTGCAATGTCATGATACTAAAGAACAATTACGTGAAGAAATTAAGGCTTGTGCTAGGAAAAGTAGTGAAGAAATTAGATCTGTTGCTCAAGAATTAAGGAATACGCAAACAGCTGCAACAGAATCACTTAGAGACGAAATTAGTGCGGTCGGTAAACAATGCTCTGAAAACGCAACACAGTTACGCGACGAGTTTAAATTAATGTCAGCAGAACTTTCACGCACACTGGATGCAAAAGTAGACGCGAAATTTGACCAACAGAACAGTCAAATTGACGAACGTTTTAATCACCACCTACAAAACAGTGAAACGCGTTACCGTAGATTCATACAGGAACAAAATAAAGTAAAACGACAAGTCATGGAAACAATTACCGCACAGAGACAGGAAGATAAACGCAAATTGTTTACGAAATCAAAAACATACGTAGACAACAATATTGCTACAGTATCAGACGAAATTAATACTATCAAACAATTGAACATCGAATTGCGTGATGAAATTTCCGATCTTAAATAAAAAACAGATACACACATAGTAGACTTTCAGACAGTGACCGACAGACTCGAACCATTAGAACTAATACAGGATTCCAATGTTATCAAAGCAGACGTTAAAAAGTTGAACGAAACCACACGTAAAATACAAAAACAAATCAATGCTTGTGATAATAAAAACGGTGATCAGGTAAAAATACTGACTGAAAAATATGATGAATTGGCCAGTCGTATTGACGTTATTGAAAGTAATAATGACAGCAAATCAGACGATACTTCACCGGTTACGTTTAATCAAACACCCGAATTCCAAAATTTACAGCAGACGATCAGTGAGATAGATTCGTCCAATAACACATTACGTAGAAAATTGTCAACTCTACAGCAAGAAGTGACACAAATGAAAAATATTTCAGCCTTTAACACATTACAGCAGACGCCACTTAGCGAACATTTATCGGACTCACACAGCCAGTATAATTTAGGTAATTTACAGAGAGTAAGTGACTTAGATTCCGAACAATCACAGACAAATAGATTCTCATACAACCCTGAACCTGTTCACAAATTCAGAGACGATAACGTTGATTATAAGCAATTTTTATCCATAAAAAAAATAAAGTATTTAAAAATGACAGAGCACAGGTACACGCTTTGAACTGGATGCGACAATTTGCCTTTGTATTTTTATCAGCTTGGACTGTAATGCAGAAACTAGCATTCGACTGGATACTACAATTTACTTTTGAATTGTCACCGACATTGCTTGTAACGCAAAAACTAAAATTTATTTGCAGTGCGAAATAGACCTCAGGGGATTCATTACGCTTTAATGAATATGTGCCGTAGCGTGCACAAGGCCCCGAGCCGTAGTAGTGGTATTTCATCTTTAGTTTTCTGCACTGCTGCCTTCTCTTCTACTATCCTTTATATCTATTAAAACAGCTCTTCAACTATCGATCTATCTATAATTAAGAAACGTGTAAAGAAAAACCCGATATGACAAATTTTACCGAAAGTGACAATTTTCATTAGGCACTCCACAACTACCGCCGTAATTTTAATAACAGATGAAACTGTAATCATCAGTATGTAGAACATTTTTAGCAATTGTCAAAAATTATCAGCAACCACATTTTGGTAACAATAGAGGTTGCCACAACAGCATCAAAGCCAACCGGTTAGCATACCTAACCAACAATGTAGTCTGCAAGGTCAACCAAGCTTTAATGTTTCGCCACCTACACGTATAGCGTCGGCTCCAACAAATAGTAACGCACAGCAAAAAGGAAATCAGTATGTACAGAAAACACACCATTTCAATTCCTATCGCAATGCACCGTATAGAAATGACTATCATGACAGACGTAGTAGTGAGCACAATTTTCAGCGTACGTTTAATAACAGTCGGTCTTACCAACAGCAAAATCATCCGCAACAACATATTATCATGAATGAACCAGACAGTAGATATCATCCCGAACGTAATACGTCAGGAAGAAATAACAGAACAGAACAAATAGTTGAAATGCCACAGCATCCTCCTGAAATTAATAGCGCGTCAGATAGAATTTGACTAAATACAATACAGGTTGCATCTTCTAGTAACGCAAGCAATACTTTTGACACGCAGAATCTTGTTCACGAAAATGTTATTATCCGAGACACTCTTTTGCAGGAAAGACCAGTTATTCAAAAAACGATTTCACACCCTGTCATTGAAGTAAAAATTGGATCATCGAAATTTTCAGCAGTAATCGATTCTGGATCTCCTATGTCAGTCATAAATGAGGAAACTTTCAACGAATGTAACAAAGAGAAGACTTATCCTACGTTACCATTAGGCAAAACTAAAGTAAAAGGAGCAGTATCTGCTAAAGGAGTAGATATTAAATTACAGACACATTTATCATTTTGTATTGCAGGTCATACATTTCACTCAAATTTTTGGATTGTTCCCTTATTGACCGCAGACGTTATTTTAGGTACAAATTTTCTGGTACAACACGACGCAATTATTGACTTTCAAAATTCCTATTTAATGTTAAAGGATGAAAATGTACAACTGGCTTTAGAATTTCAGCACTCTTTATCTGCAGAAGAACAAACAATTAATCGTACTGAGGTCATTTCCGCATCACGTAACTTAGACTGACATTCCACATTGTTCACAGATACGTACGTACACAACTATAATACTCCAGACGAAGCCAACTATGACGTTATACAGATGATTTCTGATAAAGTTAAACAGAGCAGTGCAAATACAGACGACGAAACACGCAACTACGCAAAATTCTTTTACAGCAAGCTCCAGTTTTTGACAACGTTCCTGGTACTATGTCAGGTTTTATGTATGAATTTCAAGTTAAACAGCACGACACATTTAAAGCCAAGCATTATCCCATTCCGTAAATTCACAGAGAACAAGTTAAGAAAGAATTGCAAGCTGTGCTTGACCAAGGAATTATTGAACCGGCAGTTAGTCCGTACATAAACCCGCTCCATATTCTTACGAAAAAGGATGGTTCACTTCGCCTCGTACTTGATTCGCGTCACATCAATGACATTATTATTAATGAAACAGATCGACCACAGACACTAGAGGAACTACTACAGAAATTTCATGGTACGGCTATTTATTCTACATTAGGTTTAAAATCGGGATTTTGGCAAATTCAGCTTCATCCGAATTGCAGAAAATATACAGCTTTTCTCTGTATTGGCGACTGTTATCAATTTTGTAAATTACCGTTCGGTTTAACTATTTCTTCAGCAGCATTTATTCGCGGTTTGAATACAATACTTCCGGCAGAACTTAAGACAGAATCACAGCGTACGTAGACGACATTCTTATTGCAGAAGCTAACTGGTCTGAACACAATCTGATTCTTGAACAACTGTTGCAAACTTTTCGTGCACAAGGACTCACAGTTAATCTCAGTAAATCGCACTTTGGTAAAACTTCTATAAAATTTCTTGGACATGTAATTTCAGTAGAGGGCATTACGCCTGACCCGGAAAAACTTCAAGCTTTACGTGACATTACTGTTCCTACGACGAAGAAACAACTACGCAGCTTTTTGGGTTTAATTAACTTTTTTCGTAAATTTATTCATTACTCTGCTTTAGACACCCCTAGATTATGTTAATTGACAGGTAAAAACACTATTTGGTCCTGGGATAAGCAAGCACATTCTGAATATATGTATGAACCTGAAACATGGTTTGTTGAATGCACCACTTTTATCACATCCAGATCTTACTAGAAATTTTTCCATTGCCACCGACAGTTCTAACACCGCTTTAGGCGTACACATTTTTCAGGAAATTGAAGAAGATGGCACTACAGTAATTAAAAACATAGCCTTTGCGAGTCGCATTCTGTCACCTGCTGAACGCAATTATTCTATTACAGAACTTGAAACATTATGTGTTGTATGGGCATTTACGAGATTTCGGCATTGTCTTTATGGAAGACATACCACCGTTTACACTTACCATAGAGCTATACAGTTTTTACTTTCGGCTAAATTTACACACGACAGATTAAGTAGATGGAAACTTTGTTTACAATAATTTAATTTTACAATTGTTCACATTCCCGGTACACAAAATATTGTAGCAGACGCACTATCCCGTTCTCTCAGCAACAATCAGCAAGACATCGCAACCAACTTCTGCAAAGCAAATTTCAGCGTCATATACATTCAACAAGTTGCATTTGAAAATTTCATTTCGTCGTCATTACAAGACATAGCACAAGAGCAGAGTAAAGACAACGTGTGGAAAGAAATTAAACACCTTTGGTAAGATAGGAATAATGTTACCATTAGAAACCATTACACTGTACAAAATGACATTCTGTTTCGCCGCTCTCACCCTGACAGCAACAATTGGTTATTATGCATTCCTGACGAACTTGTTAACAAATTAATCTGGTATACTCATTTAAGTTACGTACATTACGGAGCCAGAAAATGTTTTCTTATACTGAGACAGAACTGTTATTTTACCAACATGGAGAAACGTATTCGACGAGTTTTAGCGTCATGTAAAATCTGCCAGAAAGCTAAATCAGACACGACTTCACATATTCCTCCATTACATCCCATTGTACCTGTTAAATTGAGACATATGGCCGCTGTAGACATTTTTGGTCCGACTCCCAGAACTAATAGAGGTTTTTGCTACATCTTTGTCGCTGTTGGACTCACTTCAAAATTTGTTACCTTCACTCCGTAACGCAAAGCTACTGCTAAAACTGTTTCCAAAGCATTTGTAAAACATTTTCTATTTCATGTAGGGCATGTATTGAAAGTAATTTCCGACAATGGACCACAGTTTCGATCTGCTATATGGACACGTATGTTACGAGCTAGAAACATTTCTCCGATATTTATATCCAGGTACCATGCTTCTTCGAACCCTTGTGAACGATTAATGAAAGAAATTGGTAAACTGTGTAGAATATACTGCCATAAAAAACATACTGATTGGGACACACATATACTCTCATTCCAGGATGTAATTAATTCGATACCAAATGAATCCACTATGCTATCTCCGTCTGTTATACTGAAAAATGTTGAACCACCTAACAAAATTAAAGAATTAGTAACCTTTCCTACATCTCGTCGACTACGACACCATGAAATAATTGACATTGCGCTGAACAACATCAAACGTGCCGCAGAGCGCCGGAGAAGACAGCAAAAACAGGTTTGTACACGCCGTGACTTTCACATTGGACATACTATTTATCCAACAGAGGAAAGAGTAGATGCAGTAAATTTGAGCTTCTATACGCAGGTCCATATCGAATTCGCAGCATTCCTCACCCCAATGTAGTACACGTCGAAACTTTGAGAACCAAAAAAAGCAAGGGCAATCACCATGTCTCCAACATCAAACCCTTTATTGAATGAACATACTTTATGATTAATCACACTGTAATGCCATTTCCTAATTTTTTTTATGACCACTTATGCAATTATATTTATGTGACTACTTACTAATGATTATCGTATCTTTTCTTGGCAAGTGCCCGGCAAGGTAAGGTTAACAGGTCGCTCTTCTTGTCGTTACACATCAGACTGTGCACATTTTCCATTTTTCATGTATGTATGATTGTTTTACTGTTTTGTTTGTATGCATTATGAAATATTTAAGAGATAACAAACACCAGTTGACTTTGACATTTTTGCCTTATGATATCTCAACATCGTTGTAACCTCCCCACAAAAATGAAAGATTAAATTTATTTTGAATGTTAATGGTAATCGTGCTCAACGTAACCTCCCAACAAAAATAAAAGAAAAGCCTATGATAATGAAAACGTGCCAAACGTTATTTCCCCACAAAATTACTGAATAATAATGACCCTAATGTTGTTGAGCTCCCACAAAACATCGTTAATTGAAATAAAAGCGACCGTACCTTCGCTACAAAAATATTGAAAAATAATGGCCCAATGTAAACTCGACACAAAAATTGAGAAATGAACATTCAACTGTAATGACTTTTTCTTTTTAATAACGATTGTTTTGAAAACAGAATTATTATTGGGGCGATTCTTGAACAAATTAATTACACTTAAGATCCATTACATTATCAGATGAGCGCAATGCTGCTTCATTACCTTATTTAACAATATACCTCGTCCTGAATCTTGACCAGAGTTCCATGTCGGCGCCCGCCGACTCCTCACACACAACTCCGACTGTCTCTCGCGCGCTACTAGCACTGACTGCCTACATGCACTGAACTGTCTCTCGCGCGCTACTAGCACTCCAACTGAACACTCGCGCGGTCAAGCGCAGACCAGCACGATAAATAACTCTCTGGTCAGAGATTCTCTCATGGCTCGCCATCGCTGTACTTAATACATACGCGTTTCATAACCCTCCACTGGGGGGCAAAAATTTGGCAGCGATGGTGAGTCATTTGGACTTACCATGAGCAACAATTTTTTTCTTAATTAATTAACTTTCACAATTTACAGGATATTCAGATGTAGTACATGAATTAAATGTGGTGCACATTCACCGAGTACAAAACATTTCAGACAATGGCAAAATATCTACAATGAGTACAAAACATATTCACAAATGGCATAAGTGCACATACAAAATATATAAGTAAATGTATATACAATGAGTAACAAATGACGTAAGTGTATACGCACTGAAATATTGAACATCAGGAAATCTCAAATGTATTGGCAACGAGTACAAATCATATTGAAAAATGAGAAAAGTGCACAGGCACTGAAGTTCAGTAGAAAACATATTAACACATGACATAAGTGCATATGCACTGAAAAATTCTTTAGCATTTTCACAACAAATAAACATAATGGCAAAAAAAAATCATGTTGACAAGTGACATGAGTGCACATGCACTGAAAAGTTCTTCAAAGTCTTCACAACAAATGGACATAATTAGTACAAATCTCTTGACAAATGACATAAATTCACATGTACTGTAGTTCAGAACATATCAGCAAATGAGGAAATGTATATAGAATGAGTAACAAATGCCATAAGTGCATACGCACTGAAGTATTGAACATATCAGAAAACCACAAAATATATATGTAATGAGTACAAATGGCATAAAGTGCACACGCACTGAAAAACTCTCTCATATTTTTTACGACAAATAAACCTAATGAGTACAAATCATATTGAAATAATGACAAAAGCGCACACACACTGTAGTAATCTCTAGTATTTTTCTACAACGAACAAACAAATCAAGGAGTGTAATAAAGCGCACATGCACTATAGAAGTCTTTAGTAATTTCAGGATAACTGATCTTATTAACAAATGAAAGGGAGTGCACACGCAATGTATATGACTTTTTCATTTTACAAGAATTAGGGAAGGAATAGGAAGGATTGCGTCATGGTTGTAGCACTTAGGTTGCATGCAGCTGCACTGAAAGTCCATATCTTTCCACAGAAGTACAACACCAAGTGAGACAATCTGAAGTTCTTTTCCCATAAGTGTTTATCAGCGAAGACAAGACACCGAAATGTCGTAGTAATATTCCATGTTATCCTTTTGGCAGTACATCAGGTACACCAAGCAGTGGGGCCATAATAACGTCTCGATTGCTCACGGTGGTGGACAGCATGTCGTGTCAACATCACGCTCTTACAAGGCACACCAACGTAGAATTAGTGCAAAACCAAATATAGTGCTCCATGATCAAGAGGATATACAGGACAAATGGATATTGCAGTAATTCAGGGTAGTCAGGTCAAAAGGTGAAGGACATCAAGTCACATACTAGTCTTCATTAGGAATTACATTAGTATTTTGCGGCGTTCATAGCCCAGTTATTGAACATTTCTGTACCATGTATATAGTATTACAGAAAAATGTTCATTAATTGATTTACAGACAAGAGTGGCAATCAATGGCCGGTTACAAACCAACAGAAGTCAATATTCAAAACAAGAGCTAATGAGTGTAGCATCAAGCTACTAGTATTCATATATATAGCATAAAAGTGACATAATAAGATATTTAAAATATAAGAAACTGTGGCATTCATTGGCCAGCAAGTATTGAATATTACAAAACACTTTTCATAACTCATCTGCTTTCGGTAATTATTGGCACTCATTGGCCAGTTACTAAACGTATAGCAAGTATTGAATATTACAAAACACTTTCTATCATTCAAGTAACATATGACATAGTGAAAATGTAACATATTGTAACTGTTACTCAAGGTCTGTGGTTAGAAGACATTATTCAGTATTTTTCAGAACTAATTATTCAAGTGACATAGAACATATTCAAAATGTAACATACTGTAACTATTATTCAAGGTCTGTGACTAGAAAACATTTTTCAGTATTACTCAGAACTCTCTTAAATGGGTAGCATTATTTGGAACTGGTGATACATTTTTTTTGTGCTAGCAATGCATTGCTTTGGGTAATTATAAGGGAAAGCAAGAAGAGAAAAAGAAAAAAAATTTGGTTCTGGGTTGTTCCTGTAAATGAAAAATGTGTAACGTCATTCGTCATGAGTCAGCTGTAGCAAGGTTATGAAACAAGGAAGTATATGTGATCACATTTATAAATGATAGACATAACTGGGTAAAAAAAATGCAAGTACTAGTACAGGTTTAATAAGTAACAGGTTTAGTAAGTATCATGAAAAGCTTCTCCTGGAAAAAAATACAAAATGGATTATTGAGCTGAAAGAAGAAACGCATACTATGCTGAAAAGTAGTGAACTTCGAATTAACAGGTAGTGAAATGTGTATAAAAAATGTGTTCCATAGCTGTCCTTTCCAAAACCTTCCGTCATCCTACTATGCAATATAACACCTGCTGTTAAAGCAAACTGCAACAAATACTTAAATAACTACGTAGCATAAATACATAACTCCAACAATATCCTCATCTGTAAAGAAAATAACTTCATTATCCATCACTTCATTACCCATAACTCCATCATTATCATCACCTGTAAAGAAAAACTTCATTATCCATATTATCATATTCTTCATCATTATTCATCATCACTCATTATCATCTGCAAAAAAAAAATCACCTCATTATTCATTATACAACTATTCCTTATCTCTGGCATATTTCATCACTAACACTAAGATGTGTAGTTCTGTCTGACAGCCTGCATCAATCGCTTCGTATTCTGAAAGAAAAAATTAGTTAAGACTGCTATTCTGCTATATATATTGTATATTCTTGTTAAAGCTTGTTAATCCTGATCCATTTACTCTTCCTCATAAAGTTTTTGCATCTTTTTTCGTTTATTCCGTAGGTGAAATTCCCATTTCTGTTTAATTTATTTCCTTTACACGCATCATTTCCTTCTGATATTGATGATCAAAGATTAATGTCTTGCATTTAAATCATATACCCATTAAATAATGACTGGTTTATGGTGACATAATTATGCATACAGCATAACATGACAAGAAACGTAATATGTCAAAAGCATAGACAGTGTTCAAAGGCAAAAATGTACACAGAATATCACAATGCAGCAGCAAAAAACAAAAGTAAAGTAGTCACGATGTTGAGATATCATAGGGCAAAAAATGTCAAAGTCAACTGGTGTTTGCTATATCTTAACTAATTCATAGTGCATACAAACAAAACAGGAAAAACAATCATACATACGAAAAAAAAATGAAAAATGTGTACGGTCTGATGTGTAACGACAAGTAAAGCGACCTGCTAACCTTATCTTGCCGAGCACTTGCCAAGAAAAAATACGATAGTCATCAGTAGGTAATCACATAAATATAATTGCATAAATGGTCATAAAATGTGTAAGTTCGTCTGGAAAAAATATGCACGGTCTGATGTGTGACGACAAGAAGAGCGACTTGCTAGCCTTACCTTGCTGGGCACTTGCCAAGAAAAAATACGACAATCATCAGTAAGTAGTCACATAAATATAATTGCATAAGTGGTCCAAAAAAAATGTAAGTTCATCTGGAAAAATATGCACGGTCTGATGTGTAACGACAAGAAGAGCGACCTGCTAACCTTACCTTGCCGGGCACTTGCCAAGAAAAAATATGATAATCATCAGTAATTAGTCATGTGAATATAATTGCATAAGTGGTCATAAAAAAATTAGGAAATGGCATTACAGCGTGTTAAATTATAAAGTATCTTCATTCAATACAGGGTTTGATGTTGGAGACGTGGTGGTTTCCTTTGGATTTTCTGGTTCTCAAAGTTTCGACGTGTACAACATTGGGGTGAGGAATGCTGCGAATCCGATATGGACCTACGTATAGAAGTTCAAATTTACTGCACTTACCTTTTATTCTGCTGGTTAAATGGTGTGTACGTACTAATATCTTCCGTCCCACGTGAAAGTCTCGGCGTGTACAAACCTGTTTTTGCTGTCTTCTCCGGCGCTCTGCGGCACGTTTGATGTTGTTCAGTGCAATGTCAATTATTTCATGGTGTCGTAATCGACGAGATGTAGGAAAGTTTACTAATTCTTTAATTTTGTTATGTGGTTCAATATTTTTCAGTATAACAGACGGAGATAACATAGTGGATTCATTTGGTATGGAGTTAATTACATCCTGGAAAGAGTATATGTGTGTGTCCCAATCAATATGTCTTTTGTGGCAGTATGTTCTACACAGTTTACCAATTTCTTTCATTAATCGTTCACAAGGGTTCGAAGAAACATGGTACTTGGATATATAGATCGGTGAAATGTTTCTAGCTCGTAACATGCGTGTCCATATAGCAGAACGAAATTGTGATCCATTGTCAGAAATTACTTTCATCACATGCCTTACATGAAATAGAAAATGTTTTACAAATGCTTTCGAAACAGTTTTGGCAGTAGCTTTACGTAACGGAGTGAAAGTAACAAATTTTGAAGTGAGTTCAACAGCGACAAAAATGTAGCAAAAACCTCTGTTAGTTCCTTGGAATTGGACCAAAAATGTCTACTGCGGCCATATGTCTTAATTTAACAGGTACAATGGGATATAATGGAGGAATATGTAAAGTGGTGTCTGACTTAGCTTTCTGGCAAATTTTACATGTCACTAAAACTCGTCGTATACGTCTTCCATGTTGTCAAAATAACAGTTCTCTCTCAGTATAAGAAAACATTTTCTCGCTCCGTAATGTGCCTAACTTAAATGAGTGTACCAGATCAATTTGTTAACCAGTTCGTCAGGAATGCATAATAACCAAATGTTGCTGTCAGGGTGAGAGCGGCGAAACAGAATGTCATTGCGTACAGTGTAATGGTTCCTAATCGTAACATTATTCTTATCTTGCCAAAGGTGTTTAATTTCTTTCCACACATTGTCTTTACTTTGCTCTTTTGCTATGTCCTGTAATGACGACGAAATAAAATTTTCAAATGCAACTTGCTGAATGTACATGACGCTGAAATTTGCTTTGCAGAAGTTGGTTGCGACGTCTTGCTGATTGTTGCTGAGAGAACGAGATAGTGCGTCTGATACAACATTTTGTGTGCCTGGAATGTGAACTATTGTAAAATTAAATTCCTGCAAATAAAGCTTCCATCTGCTTAACCTGTCGTGAGTAAATTTAGCCGAGTAAAAATTGTATAGCTCTATGGTCTGTGTATACGGTGGTATGTCTGCCATAAAGAAAGTGCCGAAATCTCGTGAAAGCCCAAACAACACATAACGTTTCCAGTTCTGTAACGGAATAATTACGTTCAGCAGGTGATAGAATGCGACTTGCAAATGCGATGTTTTTAATTACTGTATAACCATCTTCTTCAATTTCCTGAAAAATGTGTACGCCTAAAGCGGTGTTGAAACTGTCGGTGGCAATGGAAAAATTTCTGGTAAGATCTGGGTGCGATAAAAGTGGAGCATTCAACAAGGCTTCTTTCAGGTTCACAAATTCAGAATGTGCTTGCTTATCCCAAGACCAAATAGTGTTCTTACCTGTTAATTGGCATAATCTAGGTGTGTCTAAAGCAGAGTGATGAATAAATTTACGAAAAAGTTAATTAAACCAAAAAGCTGCGTAATTGTTTCTTTGTCGTAGGAACAGTAATGTCACGTAGAGCTTGAAGTTTTTCCGGATCAGGCGCTATGCCTTCTGCTGAAATTACGTGTCCAAGAAATTTTATAGAAGTTTTGCCAAAGTGCGATTTACTAAGATTAACTGTAAGTCCTTGTGCATGAAAAGTTTGTAACAGACGTTCAAGAATCATATTGTGTTCAGACCAGTTAGCTTCTGCAATAAGAACGTCATCTACGTACGTCGTAATTCTGTCCTTAAGTTCTGTCGGAAGTATTGTGTTCAAACCGCGAATAAAAGCTGCAGAAGAAATAGTTAAGCCGAATGGTAATTTACAAAATTGATAACAGTCGCCAATACAGAGAAAAGCTGTATATTTTCTGCAATTCGGATGAAGCTGAATTTGCCAAAATCCCGATTTTAAACCTAATGTAGAATAAATAGCCGTACCATGAAATTTCTGTAGTAGTTCCTCTAGTGTCTGTGGTCGATCTGTTTCATTAATAATTATGTCATTGATGTGACGTGAATCAAGTACGAGGCGAAGTGAGCCATCCTTTTTCTTAACAATATGTAGCGGGTTTATGTACGGACTAACTGCTGGTTCAATAATTCCTTGATCAAGCATATCCTGCAATTCTTTCTTAACCTGTTCTCTATGAACATATGGAATGGGATAATGCTTGGCTTTAAATGTGTCGTGCTGTTTGACTTGAAATTCATACATAAAACCGGACATAATACCAGGAATGTTGTCGAAAACTGGAGCTTGCTGTAAAATAATTTTGTGTAGTTGCGTGCGTTCGTCGTCTGTATTTGCACAACTCTGTTTAACCTTATCAGAAATCATCTGCATTACATCATAGTCAGCTTCGTTTGGAGTGTTATAGTTATGCACATACGTATCTGTGAACAATGTGGAAATACTGTCTATGTTACGTGATACGGAAATGACCTCTGTGCGAGTAATTGTCTGTTCTTCCGCAGATAAAGAGTGCTGAAATTCTAAAGCCAATTGTACATTTTCATCCTTCAACATTAAATAGGAATTTTGAAAATCAATAACTGCGTCGTGTTGTACCAGAAAGTTCGTGCCTAAAATAACGACTGTTGTCAATAAAGGAACAATCCAAAAATTTGAGTGAAACGTGTGACCTGCAATACAAAATGATAAGTGTGTCTGTAATTTAACGTCTACTCCTTTACTCGATACTGCTCCTTTTACTTTCGTTTTGCCTACTGGTAATGTAGGATATGTATTCTCTTTGTTACACTCGTTGAAAGTTTCTTCATTTATTACTGACATAGGTGATCCGGAATCGATTACTGCTGAAAATTTCGATGAACCAATTTTAATTTCGATGACAGGATGTGAAATGGTTTTCTGAACAACTGGTCTTTCCTGTAAAAGAGTGTCTCTGATATCGTCAAAAGTAATTACATTTTCGTGAACAACATTCTGCTTGTCAAAAGAAGTGCTTGTGTTATTGGAAGATGCGATCTGTACAGTATCTAGTCAGATTCTATGTGACGTGTTATTATTTTCAGGACGATTCTGTGGCATTTCGACTATTTTAACTGTTCTATTATTTCTTCCAGACGTATTACGCTCTGGATGATACCTACTGTCGGGTTCATTCACGAGAATATTTTCTTGTGGATAATTTTGCTGTTGGTAAGACCGACTGTTGTTAGATGTACGCTGAAAATTGTCTTCATTATTTTTACGTCTGTCGTAATAGTCATTCCTATACGGTGCATTTCGATAGGAATTGAAGTATTGTGTTTTCTGCACGTAGTTGTTCCTTTGCTGCCGTGCGTTACCATTTGTTGTACCAGGGACTATACGTCCACGCGGCGAAACATTAAAGTTAGGTTGATCTTGTGCATTACATTGTTGGTTAGGTATTCAAGCCGGTTGGTTTTGATGCTGTTGTGGTGGAAAGCGTCTATTGTTACTAAAATTGGTTCTTCTTGCTGATAATTTTCTCGATACTGATAATCAAAATTTTGTCTGCTATTAAAGTTCCGGTAGTTGTCGTTCCTAAAGCGTCTGTTACCTTTGCTATTGAAATTACGTGGTAGACCGTAATTACTGTAAGTTTGTTGGCCTTGGTTGTAATATGAAAATTTTTTGTTTATAAATGAATAATCCGATTGCTGTACTTCCAGAAGCTGTAACAGATCTCTGAATTCCGAAATGTTTTCCTTTTGCTGACCCGTTAGAAGTGACACTCTTAATGATCGTGGTAATTTAGAGATACATAATTGTATGAGTGCAGATTCACTATATGGTTCACTTAAGTACTGGTTTTGTTGCACCATGTGCTCAAAAAATTGCGTCACAGTAGAAAAATTTGAGTTCTCATAATTTGGTAAACTAATTAATTGATCTTTAATTCCGCGCTGTGTCGTCTTCGACCAATACGCTGATAGAAAAGCATTCTGAAACTCTTCTACCGAATAGCGTTGTCTCGCGATCGGTCTCATACGAGTTGCCGGTTCGCCTTCCAAAAAACTGCAAATAAATTCAAATTTATGCGTAACCGGCCAAGTCGGTGGAAAAGCAAAGCTAAATTGTTGTATCCAATCCAGTGGGTGAATCTGTGTTCTGTCATTTTTAAACACTTTAAATTTTCTCACTGACAGAAAATGTTTGTAATCAAATTTATCGTCTTTGTATGATGGAACAGGTTTATGATTGTAAGAGAATCTATTTGTCTGTGTCTGTTCGGAATCTAAGTCTCGTACTCTCTGTAGATTACCCAAATTATACCCGCTGCGTGAGTCTGACAAATGTTCGAATAGTGGCGTCTGCTGTGATGTGTTATTAACTGAAATATTTTTCATCTCTGTTACCTCTTGCTGTAAACATGACAATTTTCTACGTAAGGTGTTATTAGATGAATCGATCTCATTAACTGTCTGCTGTAAATTTTGAAATTCAGGTGTTTGATTAAATGAAATCGGTGCAGTGTCGTCTGATTTGTTGTCATTATTACTTGCAATAACGTCAATAAGACTGGCCAATTCATCATATTTTTCAGTCAGTATTTTTACCTGATCATCGTTCTTACTGTCAGAAGCATTAATCTGTTTTTGTAGTTTACGTGTGGTTTCGTTCAATTTTTTAACGTCAGCTTTGACGACATCGGAATCCTGTGTTAGTGCTAATTGTTCGAATCCGTCTGTAACTGACTGAATATCTGCTGTGTGTGTGTCTGTTTTTGATTTAAGATCAGAAATCTCATCACGTAATTCGGTGTTCAATTGTACGATGGTATTAACTTTGTCGGACACTGTAGCAATAGTGTTATCTACGTACGTTTTTGCCTTCGCAAACATTTTACGTTTATCTTCTTGTCTCTGTGCAGTGATAGTTTCCATTACTTGTCGTTTTACTTTATTTTGATCCTGTATAAATTTACGGAAACGCGTATTACTGTTTTCTATGTGGTGATTAAAACGCTCGTCAGTTTGAGTGTTCTGTTGTTTGAATTTCGCGTCTATCTTTGCGTCCATTGTGCGCGAAAGTTCTGCTGTCATCAATTTAAACTCGTCGCGTAATTGTGTAGCTTTTTCAGAGCATTGTTTACCGACTGCACTTCTTTCGTCTCTAAGTGTTTCTGTTGTAGCTGTTTGCATATCCCTTAATTCCTGAGCAACAGACCTAATTTCTTCGCTACTTTTCTTTGAACAAGCCTCAATTTCCTCGCGTAACTGTTCTTTAGTATCATGACACTGCGTGGCAATGTCTCTAATTTGTTCACTGTCTGGAATTGTTGTCTAATTTTTCATTTAACTGTTGTTTGAGATTTTCGTTATTTTCATTCTACATCTACATCTACATCTATACTCCGCGAGCCACCTTACGGTGTGTGGCGGAGGGTACTTATTGTACCACTATCTGATCCCCCCTTCCCTGTTCCATTCACGAATTGTGCGTGGGAAGAACGACTGCTTGTAAGTCTCCGTATTTGCTCTAATTTCTCGGATCTTTTCGTTGTGATCATTACGCGAGATATATGTGGGCGGTAGTAATATGTTGCCCATCTCTTCCCGGAACGTGCTCTCTCGTAATCTCGATAATAAACCTCTCCGTATTGCGTAACGCCTTTCTTGAAGTGTCCGCCACTGGAGCTTGTTCAGCATCTCCGTAACGCTCTCGCGCTGACTAAATGTCCCCATGACGAATCGCGCTGCTTTTCGCTGGATCATGTCTATCTCTTCTATTAATCCAACCTGGTAAGGGTCCCATACTGATGAGCAATACTCAAGAATCGGACGAACAAGCGTTTTGTAAGCTACTTCTTTCGTCGATGAGTCACATTTTCTTAGAATTCTTCCTATGAATCTCAACCTGGCGCCTGCTTTTCCCACTATTTGTTTTATGTGATCATTCCACTTCAGATCGCTCCGGATAGTAACTCCTAAGTATTTTACGGTCGTTACCGCTTCCAATGATTTACCACCTATGGCATAATCGTACTGGAATGGATTTCTGCCCCTATGTATGCGCATTATATTACATTTATCTACGTTTAGGGAAAGCTGCCAGCTGTCGCACCATGCATTAATCCTCTGCAGGTCTTCCTGGAGTACGTACGAGTCTTCTGATGTTGCTACTTTCTTGTAGACAACCGTGTCATCTGCAAATAGCCTCACGGAGCTACCGATGTTGTCAACTAAGTCATTTATGTATATTGTAAACAATAAAGGTCCTATCACGCTTCCTTGCGGTACTCCCGAAATTACCTCTACATCTGCAGATTTTGAACCGTTAAGAATGACATGTTGTGTTCTTTCTTCTAGGAAATCCTGAATCCAATCACAAACCTGGTCCGATATTCCGTAAGCTCGTATTTTTTTCACTAAACGTAAGTGCGGAACCGTATCAAATGCCTTCCTGAAGTCCAGGAATACGGCATCAATCTGCTCGCCAGTGTCTACGGCACTGTGAATTTCTTGGGCAAATAGGGCGAGCTGAGTTTCACATGATCTCTGTTGTTTGAGATCTTCTTTAGGTTGTTTGGAATTTTCATCAAGGTTGTTTAATTTTTTACTAAGGTTGTCTTGTTTTTCACTCTGTTGTTTGAATTCTTCCCTAAATTGTAGCAACACTGCCATAATTTGATCCGAGCCAAAATTAATATTTCTATTCACTGTGCTGTGTGATGGTGTATCTAAAATTGTCACGTTTTGTGTATCCATCTGGATATTTTGTGACAATTGAAAAGGTTTATTAATCGGATGTGCACTGTTAGTCCCTATCTCGGAATTAAATAAATCCGACGCACTCTGATTACACTTTTCATTTTCATTAGACAAATATGTCTGTACGTTACTTGAATTTTCCAAACCGGGTGTGTTAAGCTGGGCAGCACTCATTGCAACAGAGCGCCCCGCGTCATCAATTGTCGTCAAATTAACAGAGGACACAATTGAGTTCGCTTGTTTATCATTAGGATGATTGTCAGTAAACGGTGAATTGTCATCATTATATTGCGTGTCACAAGTACTATCGGTGAAGTTATTTAATTCGGTTATTTCACTCACTATACCTCGCGATGCAATATTAATAGTCTTTAGCGGCATTTTTACACTAATCACAATTACTCACAAATGAAACAAAGACAATACAAAAAGCAACAAACAAAAATACAACAGAGCAACGAATTGCCGATGATCTGAGGAAAGAAAGTCATAAAATTAGTAAAAGCGTTGCGCCAAATGCTAATTATATTTAAGTAAATAAGAGCAGATATCTGACTACTTTTCAGAAGATTCTCAAAGAAATACGATCCTGGACCGGATGTCGCCAAGTGTAACCTCCCCACAAAAATGTTCACAAGACAATAATTAAATGTTAAGGGGAATCGTGCTCAACGTAACCTCCCAACAAAAATAAAAGAAAAGCCTATGATAATGAAAACGTGCCAAAAGTTATTTCCCCACAAAATTACTGAATAATAATGACCCTAATGTTGTTGAGCTCCCACAAAACATCGTTAATTGAAATAAAAGCGACCGTACCTTCGCTACAAAAATATTGAAAAATAATGGCCCAATGTAAACTCGACACGAAAATTGGGAAATGAACATTCAACTGTAATGACTTTTTCTTTTTAATAACGATTGTTTTGAAAACAGAATTATTATTGGGGCGATTCTTGAACAAATTAATTACACTTAAGATCCATTACATTATCAGATGAGCGCAATGCTGCTTCATTACCTTATTTAACAATATACCTCGTCCTGAATCTTGACCAGAGTTCCATGTCGGCGCCCGCCGACTCCTCACACACAACTCCGACTGTCTCTCGCGCGCTACTAGCACTGACTGCCTACATGCAACTGAACTGTCTCTCGCGCGCTACTAGCACTCCAACTGAACACTCGCGCGGTCAAGCGCAGACTAGCACGATAAATAACTCTCTGGTCAGAGATTCTCTCATGGCTCGCCATCGCTGTACTGAATACATACGCGTTTCATCGTGACTATTTTTACATTTTTTTTTTTTTTTTTTTGCTACATTGTGATACTCTGTGTACATTTTTGCACCTGCACACTGTCTATGTTTTTGACATATTACGTTTTCTGTCATGCTATGCTGTATGCTCAATTATATCACTAGAAAGCAGTTTTTATTTAATGGGTATATGATTTAAATGCAAGACGTTAATCATTGTTCATCATTTTCAGAAAGCAATAACGTATAAAAGAAATAAATGAAACAAACCACAGTGGATTACTACGAAATGGGAATTTCACCTTCGGAATGAACGAAAGATGATGCAATACCTCGTCACGAAGAGTAAATGGATCAGAATTAACAAGCATTAACGAGAATATACTACATACATCGTATAATAGCAGTCTTAACTAATTTTTTTCTTTCAGAATACGAGGCGATTGATGCAGGCTGTCAGACAGAACTACACATCTTAGTTTTAGTGATGATATATGCTAGAAATAAGGAATAGTTGTATAATGAATAATGAAGTGACTTTTTTGCAGATGATAATGAATGGTGATCAATAATGATGAAGAATATGTTAATATGGTTAATGAAGTTTTTCTTTACAGATGATGATAATAATGGAGTTATGATGATATGGATAATGAAGTTTTTCTTTACAGGTGATGATAATAATGATAATGAAGTTTTTCTTTGCAGATGAAAATAATGATGAAGTTTATATATTTACTGTTAGTTAAGAAATGCTATGTAGTTATTTAGGTATTTGTTGCAGTTCGTTTTGACAGTATGTCTTATGTCGCATGGTATGATGACTGAAGGTTTTGGAAAGGACAGCTAGAGCACATATATATTTTTATACACATTTCACTACCTGTTAATTCGAAGTTCACTACTTTTCAGCATAATATGCATTTCTTCTTTCAGTTTAATAATCCATTTTGTATTTTTTGCAGGAGAAATTATTCATGAAATTAATGTGCTATAAGCAGTTGGTCATTAAACCTGTATTATTCATGAATGTGATCACATATACTCTATTTGTTTCATAACCTTGCTGCAGCTGACTCATGACGAATGACGTTACACATCTTCATTTGCAGCAATACATCAAAACCAAATATTGTTATGCCCCAGTAATTAATTATCGATCCCAACGCATTGCATTGCTAGCACAAAAGAAAAATGTATTACCAGTCCCAAATAATGCTACCAGTTTAAGAGAGTTCTGAGTAATACTGAATAATGTTTTCTAGTCACAGACCTTGAATAATAGTTACAGTATGTTACATTTTCAATATGTCCTATGTCACTGGAATGATCAGTTCTGAGTAATATGTCATTTGAATGATGAATTCTGAGTAATACTGAATAATGTTTTCTAGTCACAGACCTTGAGTAATAGTTACAGTATGTTACATTTTCACTATGTCCTATGTCACTTGAATGATGAGTTCTGAGTAATGTTTTCTAACCACAGACCTTGAGTAATAGTTACAGTGTGTTACATTTTAAATATGTCTTATGTCACTTGAATGATGAGTTCTGAGTAATAGTGAATGATATTTTGTAATAATGCATAAATACTATGCCAATAATTTCTGTATATAATATTTTGTTATACTCTATAAATGCTATGCCAATAATTGACTCTCATTTTGAATGATAACTTCTGAATAATACTGAATAAGGTTTTATAAAAATATAAGAATAATTTGTAACTGGCCAATGAGTGCCAATAATTATTTTAAATATGTCGTATGTCACTTGAATGATGAAAAATGTTTTGTACTATTCAGTACATGCTATATGTTTTGTAACTGGCCAATGAGTGCCAATGATGACTATAACTAAGTGAATTATGTTAATAACATGCCATTCATTAGCTCCTGTTTTGAATGATGACTTCTGATGGTTTGTAACTGGCCAATGAGTGCCAATGTTCACTGTAATCAGATGATTTATGAACATTATTCAGTAATACTTCATACATGGTACAGAAATGTTTAGTAACTGGGCGATGAGTGGCACCAATTACTCAAATCAGTTGTTAGACTAGTGTAATTCTCAATGAAGACTAGTATGTGACTTAATGTCCTTCACCTTCTGACCTAATTACCAGAAATTACTGCAATATCCGTTTGTCCTGACTATCCTCATGATCATGGAGCACTATATTTGGTTTTTGCACTAATTCTACGTTGGTGTACCTTACAAGAACGTGGTGTTGACAAGACATGCTGTCCACCACCTTGAGCGATGGAGATGTTATTATGGTCCCACTGTTTGGTGTACCTAATGTACTACCAAAATGATAACATGGAATATTACTACGACATTTCAGTGTCTGGGCTACACTGATTAATACTTCAAGGAAAAGAACTTCAGAGTGTCTCACTTGGTGTTGTGCTTCTGTAGAAAGATATGGACTTTCAGTGCAGCTGCGTGCAACCTAAAGTGCTACAACCATGATGCAATCCTTCCCTTTCCTATCCTAGTTCTTGTAAAATAGTAAAAAAAAAGGTATATACAGTGCGTGTGCACTTTTGTCATTTTGTTAACATGATTTGTATTCATTGCATATACATTTTGTGATTTGCTGATATGTTCTGAACTACAATGCGTGTGCACTTTTTGTCATTTGTTAATATGATTTGTACTCATTGTGTATACCTGTTGTCTTTGCTTAATATGTTCTGTACTCAGTACATGTGCACTATATTTTATTTCATGTTCTGCACTTATATATATGTATATATTGTGGATTGTAAACTTAGTTAATTAAGAAAAATTTGTGTCTCATGGCAAGTCCAATTGACTCACCATCGCTGCCAAATTTTTGCCCCCCCAGTGGAGGGTTATGTAAGACGTATGCGTTGCCGGCGATGGGCGAGTAGTATGTAGTTAGTTGTTGCTTGTCGCTAGTCGGCATTAGTCTGCGTGAGTCTTCAGTAGTCTGCAGTAGTCTGCTGTAGTCGACAGTAGTCGGCGCGTGCCTGCGCATGTCGGCAGTCTGCTCTGGTCGGGACTTAGGAGGATGAGTATTATTGTAGAAGGTAAAGAAGCTGCCTTGCGCATATCTAGTAATGTGTATTAACTTTCATTAATTTCTTTTAAAAAAATGCCCCAATAATAATTTTTTAATATAAAGTATTTTTTTAAAGAAAAGCATTCATTTCAATTTAAAGAAAATTTCCAATGCATGATCATTCCTTCCAAGAATAAAAAAAAATAGGCCAACATTGCACGAAGTTGTGCCGAAAAGTTTTTACGTAAGAGCAGATATATTCGCAGTTTTTATTGAGGTAAGAATTTTTCCTTTTTTTATTCAGAATACAGGGCCGAGGCGCAGCACTGCTGTTGTCATAAAATTTACCAGGTTAGTGAATTTTTTTATTATTTCTGGGTTTAGGAATTGAATTTTGTGGTTACATTAAATGTGAATGCATTTCAGCATAGAGATCATAAATGGGAGCCAATTTTGTTCAGAGGTTACATTAAAATCAATTTTGTTCAGAGGTTACAATATTTAAAATTCATTTAGTTATTAATTCCGTGGGAGGTTACACTTGGTTCATGGTTTCTTATAATATAATTTCTGTGGGGAGGTTACAAGTTTTATAAATAAAAAATGTTTGTGTAATGTTTCTTTCGACATTTTGGTTGTCTTGTAATGTTAAGAATGAATAGATCTAGTGTTATTTAAATCACAAGTTCTCCCTGAGTTCCTTCACATTCTATTATTACAGTCTAGATTACAAACATAAGTAGAAGCTTTCAAGGAAAATGGTTAATGTAAGTTTAAATTGAAATTTTCACGGTTTATTAATCTTAAAAGTTGTATTTAAAAAACATTGTGTGATAAAATTGTTTTATCGATTCTCTAGTAGGCTAACTGGGGTTTCACATATTGAAAGAATTTTCTGTTAAGTACACTCCTGGAAATTGAAATAAGAACACCGTGAATTCATTGTCCCAGGAAGGGGAAACTTTATTGACACATTCCTGGGGTCAGATACATCACATGATCACACTGACAGAACCACAGGCACATAGACACAGGCAACAGAGCATGCACAATGTCGGCACTAGTACAGTGTATATCCACCTTTCGCAGCAATGCAGGCTGCTATTCCCCCATGGAGACGATCGTAGAGATGCTGGATGTAGTCCTGTGGAACGGCTTGCCATGCCATTTCCACCTGGCGCCTCAGTTGGACCAGCGTTCGTGCTGGACGTGCAGACCGCGTGAGACGACGCTTCATCCAGTCCCAAACATGCTCAATGGGGGACAGATCCGGAGATCTTGCTGGCCAGGGTAGTTGACTTACACCTTCTAGAGCACGTTGGGTGGCACGGGATACATGCGGACGTGCATTGTCCTGTTGGAACAGCTAGTTCCCTTGCCGGTCTAGGAATGGTAGAACGATGGGTTCGATGACGGTTTGGATGTACCGTGCACTATTCAGTGTCCCCTCGACGATCACCAGTGGTGTACGGCCAGTGTAGGAGATCGCTCCCCACACCATGATGCCGGGTGTTGGCCCTGTGTGCCTCGGTCGTATGCAGTCCTGATTGTGGCGCTCACCTGCACGGCGCCAAACACGCATACGACCATCATTGGCACCAAGGCAGAAGCGACTCTCATCGCTGAAGACGACACGTCTCCATTCGTCCCTCCATTCACGCCTGTCGCGACACCACTGGAGGCGGGCTGCACGATGTTGGGGCGTGAGCGGAAGACGGCCTAACGGTGTGCGGGACCGTAGCCCAGCTTCATGGAGACGGTTGCGAATGGTCCTCGCCGATACCCCAGGAGCAACAGTGTCCCTAATTTGCTGGGAAGTGGCGGTGCGGTCCCCTACGGCACTGCGTAGGATCCTACGGTCTTGGCGTGCATCCGTGCGTCGCTGCGGTCCGGTCCCAGGTCGACGGGCACGTGCACCTTCTGTCGACCACTGGCGACAACATCGATGTACTGTGGAGACCTCACGCCCCACGTGTTGAGCAATTCGGCGGTACGTCCACCCGGCCTCCCGCATGCCCACTATACGCCCTCGCTCAAAGTCCGTCAACTGCACATACGGTTCACGTCCACGCTGTCGCGGCATGCTACCAGTGTTAAAGACTGCGATGGAGCTCCGTATGCCACGTCAAACTGGCTGACACTGGCGGCGGCGGTGCACAAATGCTGCGCAGCTAGCGCCATTCGACGGCCAACACCGCGGTTCCTGGTGTGTCCGCTGTGCCGTGCGTGTGATCATTGCTTGTACAGCCCTCTCGCAGTGTCCGGAGCAAGTATGGTGGGTCTGACACACCGGTGTCAATGTGTTCTTTTTTCCATTTCCAGGAGTGTATTTGTGTATAATAAAAGTATGTAACTTGGTCCATTCGGATGTAATTATGTATGCCTGTAAACCCCAGCACCATCACTCCACTGCTCCGACACATTTTTGTTCCGCCAGCACCGCTGCCAGCAGCACGGGCGTGACCAACACCGGAGCGCCCTCTCAGTCATTAAGACCACCGGAGGCGCTACTCGGCGGGAATTCGAACTGGCGGCAGCTGGCGCCGTAATCGAACCGTCACAGCTCTGTACACTGTTTCCGCTACTTCGGCTAAAAAAATTTTTCTTCACGAAATGGTGCAACTGGAGTTTTCTTGACCACTGTCACTGGCGTTTTCTGCTTCCTATAATGCTTTATAAGATATCTGCAACAGACTCATGCTGCATTGCTCATGCCTCAATGAATGCAGCGTTTCTTGAATCAACCGGTCGCTTTCCTTTCGCACTGCTTGCAGTTCAAGTCATCTTCGATATGATGCTGCGCGGTACTTTACACATAGCCTGTCACTCATCAACAAGCTGGGGATTAACGAAAGAACTGCGTAAATAATTTACAAAATGCGTTCTAAGCGTTGTGAGCGTTTTGCAGGTACCACCGATAATCAAGCTCCACTGTCAACTCTTCGCAGAAGATGTAGTCGATTTTTATTCCCTTGAACCATGTCAGTGCATGATATTTGGCGAGGGAAAAGAAGTAGTCATCCGGACATAAAAGGGACCGAGGCTCGACAACGTCGGGTGGGAACGGAGGTAACAAGCTAAGACCTTCTGTGTCAGTCGCCAAACGCCGGACGACAACACACACGTGGAATGATGCTCATGGGTGCTCAGGAGGTGACAGTTGGCATAAAGTGTGAGTCCGTTAATCCAATGGCGTCTCGTCGCATATTTTTTGTTGGTGACTTGATGCCAAGTCACTCGCACGGTGGTTGGCAGAAAGTGCTGATGTATCGTTTTCCACATTCTTGGCCCGTTGACAGTTGGCTACTTGGCTTCTACCACGTTATGCGGAACTCTCCGCAGAAGAGTGTTGTAAAAAATCTTGTAAGTGGACGATAGTCACTGACCGATTACCCTCCTGCTGGCTTGTGTACTGGTACGAAGTCCTTCGACAAAGGAAGGTGCTATTGTGCAGCCTGGGGACATGAGTTCTCGGATCCAGGGACACGACTTCTCAGAACATTGTAACTCAGTGAGGGATCATGATGTCACGGAAAATTCGGTAAACTCGACTGATAACCTATCTGGTCTTGGAGACAACAGACCACACCCTTGCTCAAGGTGCCCCCACCTCCTCAGACGAGATTTTCTCCATTATTGCCGTCGGCGTTGATCTGTAGATAGTGCGTGTCACCTGCTGTAACGCTTCACAAGTGGCCTCGTCGTCTATGGCTCTTTCCATGCAAAGTTGACGAAAATGATCCTCCATGGCTTGAGTCATGCAGGAACGACCTTCTTGCGCAGTAAGCGGTGTCGACGAATATCCACTGCAATGTAGTTCATGGTGGAGACCTCTGCAGCTGTTCGGTCATGTTGTCGCGAGCGGACTACGGCGCCTTCTGGGTGGCGCTTCGTCAACGATAATACGTGAGCCTTGATTCGGTGCCATTCTCGTTTTCTGTCCGACGACTGAGGTAGAGCATCGAGCTGCCTGAGCGCCGCATAGCAACAGTGCAGGGTCTGCCGGTGTCAAGTTGCCGTGTCCCCGCCAAACTGCACAGGTTTCTTGCGAATTGCCGGTTTGGCACAGAGAAGCCACCTCGCCGAACTCTAGCGGTATTGGGAGTCACGTCGTTCACATCTGACCCATGTTGCGGCGACTTGCGACTGTAGTCCGGGTCCTGGAGGTGTCTTACATTCATCTTCCAAAGTCAGTTACTATTTCAGACTTGTTGCGGGTGGAGATGCGTCAAAACAGATGTAGCCACTGTGATCAGAGGAGCCCAGAGGCCATCATTCGGCGGCCACCACTCGCTGCGTAAGACCTTGTGACACATGTATGCAATCCAGCTGGGTCACCGAATGACTGGTAAGATGCTTGTGTCGCACAAGTGAAGATCGTGAATCACCATACCCATTTCCGGGCCAGCCATGTAGTGTGGGATTTGGTTCTTGGGGTGCAGGAAGCAATTAAAATCTCTTGCGAAGACGTTGTGTTCGTACTATCCTAGAAAATGAGGGACAATGTCAGTGGAGTAGGACCTGGCCTGGTCACGACGTTTGATGGTGCCCGGCGGTACATAAACATGAATCTGGTGTCAAATGCAGTGACCGCACTAAAATTACCATGAGGGAATACCGGGTGTCACGTACGTTGCGTAGCCATAAAAATTCCGTCATGTTGTTGTTTGCATTTCTTGCAGATATGCAAAATCGACTCTTGTGGCAGGTATTGTTTCTATTAGAAGTTGGATCTCTGCAGCAGAGCTATTCATGTTGATATTCATCGTGGCCAGGCGCTAAGCCTGGTTGTGCGGTCGTTGGGCAGGGTTATCCGTGGTGATGGTGCAGAGGAGCAGGCGTTGCGAGTGACGTCACACCCCGCAGACCGCGGCCCTCCCTTTATTGTTCAGATCTTAGCGGGCCCGGGGTCGGGGTGTAGTTGACAGGGAGGAACTGAGCGACCTGATTCAGAACCTTCCTGTTGAGCACTGAGGACTGAGGACTCGCCCCCGTGTGTTCTGCAGGGGAATGTTGTCAGTCTCATGGTCGGCGTTCTGCAGCATCAATTCATCTTCCTCCTGCGAGTGGGAACTGCCGTGTTCTGACGTGGTCCTATGGCGATATTTTTGGCGTTTTGGAGAGTACAGTTTCCGTATGTAGCCTTCGTGTCGGACGATGGGACTGACTCATACCTCGCCGGCACAAGGGTACCGTAAGTGCATCGATTGCCATCATGATGGCGGCAGTGTCTAGTGTCAGGTGGTGTAGATGGCATTGGACGGAGTTCTTCCACTGGCAAGTCTGACCAGCTGTCGGTTCCGGTACTGCATCGTCGGTCTGTTGCGCCTGGACGGGCGGAGGCGTCATCAGCGCTGCCGCTGAGAGAATTATCGGCGTCGGTGTGGATGGAAGTCGTGCGATACGACGTTGGAGCCACTCAGAACGTAAGATACCTTCCTTTCCGCATACGGAACACGTTTTAGGCTGGCAGTCATAAATAACTATGACCCGGCTGCCTCCCATTAGGAATTATGGTGGTACATGCAGTCAGAGTTCAATGTGCACCTGAGGATCGCATAAGTTTTAGTTATGGTCTACTTTTCTGTTACGTGTTCGTGTACTGTAGCGTAGGAGCGGACAGCAGCCACGATGTCTAACGCCGGTAGTTCGAAGGATAGTTAGAAAAGTTTTGAACACGTGCGTAGGCTTATACACTCCTGGAAATTTAAATAAGAACACCGTGAATTCATTGTCCCAGGAAGGGGAAACTTTATTGACACATTCCTGGGGTCAGATACATCACATGATCACACTGACAGAACCACAGGCACATAGACACAGGCAACAGAGCATGCACAATGTCGGCACTAGTACAGTGTATATCCACCTTTCGCAGCAATGAAGGCTGCTATTATCCCATGTAGACGATCGTAGAGATGCTGGATGTAGTCCTGTGGAACGGCTTGCCATGCCATTTCCACCTGGCGCCTCAGTTGGACCAGCGTTCGTGCTGGACGTGCAGACCGCGTGAGACGACGCTTCATCCAGTCCCAAACATGCTCAATGGGGGACAGAGCCGGAGATCTTGCTGGCAAGGGTAGTTGACTTACACCCTCTAGAGCACGTTGGGTGGCACGGGATACATGCGGACGTGCATTGTCCTGTTGGAACAGCAAGTTCCCTTGCCGGTCTAGGAATGGTAGAACGATGGGTTCGATGACGGTTTGGATGTACCGTGCACTATTCAGTGTCCCCTCGACGATCACCAGTGGTGTACGGCCAGTGTATGAGATCGCTCCCCACACCATGATGCCGGGTGTTGGCCCTGTGTGCCTCGGTCGTATGCAGTCCTGATTGTGGCGCTCACCTGCACGGCGCCAAACACGCATACGACCATCATTGGCACCAAGGCAGAAGCGACTCTCATCGCTGAAGACGACACGTCTCCATTCGTCCCTCCATTCATGCCTGTCGCGACACCACTGGAGGCGGGCTGCACGATGTTGGGGCGTGAGCGGAAGACGGCCTAACGGTGTGCGGGACCGTAGCCCAGCTTCATGGAGACGGTTGCGAATGGTCCTCGCCGATACCCCAGGAGCAACAGTGTCCCTAATTTGCTGGGAAGTGGCGGTGCGGTCCCCTACGACACTGCGTAGGATCCTACGGTCTTGGCGTGCATCCGTGCGTCGCTGCGGTCCGGTCCCAGGTCGACGGGCACGTGCACCTTCCGCCGACCACTGGCGACAACATCGATGTACTGTGGAGACCTCACGCCCCACGTGTTGAGCAATTCGGCGGTACGTCCACCCGGCCTCCCGCATGCCCACTATACGCCCTAGCTCAAAGTCCGTCAACTGCACATACGGTTCACGTCCACGCTGTCGCGGCATGCTACCAGTGTTAAAGACTGCGATGGAGCTCCGTATGCTACGGCAAACTGGCTGACACTGACGGCGGCGGTGCACAAATGCTGCGCAGCTAGCGCCATTCGACGGCCAACACCGCGGTTCCTGGTGTGTCCGCTGTGCCGTGCGTGTGATCATTGCTTGTACAGCCCTCTCGCAGTGTCCGGAGCAAGTATGGTGGGTCTGACACACCGGTGTCAATGTGTTCTTTTTTCCATTTCCAGGAGTGTATACTACAGTCCCAGTCCGGCATGAGCATCACAACCACAGGTGGAAGCACAAGCGGCCAAAGACACTGCTAGCTAGGGCATAGCCACCTATGGTAAACTAACATACACAAACAGCGACAAACGTCGGTAATCCCCTGCATATCAGCAACACTGACTGGGAACTACCAGCTGCTATTAGAGCCGACTGACAGGTCACAGCAGGGACATCGACGAGCTCGCCCACAGACGCACAAACAATCTGCGAACATTTCCTCACACTGTGCTTCCGGTATATGACCTATCGGACACAAGATCGATAACAAACCTAACTGTTGCAGGTTGCTGACGCTGAACGAGGACTCTGTACCAGCACCCAGCGCCAGCCGCCGAGCAGTACAAACGCACAACGTCAAGGTATCGACATGCATGATACCCACTACTAACAAAGCCTATCCTTGCACGACCTATCGCAAGTAGCAAGACAACCGCTACTGCTCTTACCACCCGACCTAACTATCGCAGAGGTTTTTTTCCCTTGGCTCTTGCCTTGGCAACACTTCGTCCGATGTCGACCAATCAATCTCCAGATGAGCGCGTATTAATGGTTAACCCTAACCAGACGTACGCAAACATCGCAGTACCCACATCCTGCGACACCTCACTTTAGTGAATACTAACCCTTATGCAGAGACGGCAGTAGACCTTTTGTGTTGGCCATCATGCCGGTGTGGGCGTGGAGGGGCTCCACCTCTAAAAACAAAACAAAAAAATCCGGCATGAGCAGCCACGACGTTACCAACATTTCCGTCTGTGTGGCAGAAGCGTAGTCCTTGTTTCACGTCTCGAAGAACTCTGTCGCATGTAGCGTCGTTAACAACTTTTACACAAACCGTGTTACTTACGATCGAAAAGTGGACGCCGACGACGTCAGCCTCTTCGTTCAAATAGCGCTCGACGTCCAGTGGTTTTGGTCTAGCAAAGTCGCTTCTAAAAGTGAATCTCATTGTTGATTTTCGGTATTGATTCGCCATTATCTTGTTGCGGTACGACGTCGCGGTTGTGTTGGACGAAGGAAGTAAACAAGGTCAGCATGCCCCCGCTGCACTCAAGCGTTATCTTTGCTCGCATACGATCTACGAGTTTTCTGCAAATCCATAAATATGGCAGTCTGTATTCTCATAGCCGATTATCGTTCGTTGTGTCTCTTCTATATATTTGTATCACATTTTGAGGAAATGTTTTTACAGCAGTTATTTTGCACAGTATAATGTAACATATCTGTTTCAGCATTTATTATTAACTTTTGTAAAACTATTCTGTGTATATATTATTGTAATGAGAGTTTTAAGTCTTGTGTGCCTGATTGGCTATTACTGACTTCATGCGGTCTCAGATGGTGGAGCATCGCATATTTAAGCAACAAGTTCGATGTTCCCTTAAGCAGTTGACGTTCGTGGATCCACAATACCTGCTCCGTTCACTACCACCACCTGCCATCATACGTATAATTTCTTTATTTTAACTTCGGTTATATTTCATGTATTTTATGTTTTACTATCAGATTTCCCTCTAAATCTGTTCTATATGTATGTTTCAGTGTGATGTCGTCTGAAGATGGTCGCATTTAGACCAAAACAGGTTACCATTGCTAATAAATATATTGCTGCGGTCAGGACCGTTTTTAATTCAATTTTAAAACATTGACATTTGCCTGTCATATACTGATAGCTGGATAACGTCAGCTTCCACTTGACAACAGTTGAGTTTGGCAGTTAGTGAACAAAGAAACAATTTTTTGATAGTGGTAGCCAGAACAGTGCTGTCATTTTTAAAAGGAGGGCAGTGTTCCCTACTGGGTGTGCTATTCAGTTGCTCCACTTGGGCATTATACGAGTTAATGACAGATCGTGGTCGCGACATTGAAACATGTCAGTTACAGCGACGTAAGAAAGGAGGAGGAGATTAGTATTTAACGTCCCGTCAACATCGTGGTCATTAGTGGCGGAGCAAAAGCTTCGATTGGGGAGGATGTGAAAGGCAATCGGCCGTGCCCCTTCAAAGGAACCACTCCCGGCATTTGCCCGAATCGATTTAGGGAAATCACCGAAAACCTAAATCAAGATGCCCGGACATGGGTTTGAATCGCCGTCGTTCCGAATGCGAGTCCAGTGTGCTAACTACTGCGCTCGGTGACGTAAGAAAGACATAAATAAATTACGTATACATTGTTCGAACCACAAGATTTTTTAATTGGTTAGGAGTATACAATATGATGTATAATTTCAAAGCGAGGCATAGATTTTGTGCGGGTCGCGCACTCTCTAATGCAGCATTCTGCAGAGATCATGGGAAGAAAGGATTTAAAATAAGGGTCTTTGTGGTTGTGTTCGACACAAGCGTGCAAGGGAGAAATACAGCAATCTGAAGTTTCATTTAAGTTCTGAATAGTATTCTAGCTGCAAAAAGATAGTGTTACCTACTCATTTTCCTGCTGCACGGAGGGCTCGCCCATGGGAAAGTGGCGGCTCGCCACAGCAACCGCAAGATCGTAGCTTTCCATTCGCTGGAGCGGTACGTGACTAGAACTCCGCTGTTTTCTGCAACGCGGGCCGCCGAGCGAGACCGCCACAAAGGGGGCATTTGTGGTGGGCTGCGAATTGGCTTGTGATTGACGGTCTGTCAACAGGGCCATAGTTCCTGTCCTTCTGGAACTCTATTGGTTGATGGGGTACAAATAAAACGGTTGCTTAATAAATTTAAACGGATAATCACTTTGCAGTACTGCACACGTTTCGAAGTTATTCAGCCGGCGGCTGTGGCCGAGCGGCTCTAGCCACTTCAGCCTAGAACCGCACGACCGCTACGGTCGCAGGTTCGAATCCTGCCTCGGGCATGGATGTGTGTGATGTCCCTAGGTTAGTTAGGTTTAAGTAGTTCTAAGTTCTAGGGGACTGATGACGTCAGCTGTTAACTCCCATAGTGCTCAGAGCCATTTGAACAGCTTTCTCCGAAAAGAAAATTATCTATAAACTTTCGAAGAGGACAAGGCACAAAAGATGTTAAATTTGGGAGAATCACAAATGTGTCACACAACCTCGTGTGAATGTTTATGAGCAATTAGTTCAGGAGACCACTCGAGGTATAAGAGGTTGTCAAAACAAATTTGACCTCTCAGCAATAAATCATCCTGAGAAAATAGGGGCCATCATAACAGTAACACGGATTAGTGACGACAAGCTCGTTGTAGCGAGACTGAATACCGCAGCATTCAAACACATCAAAAGTAAACGCAAAATGTATCTATTTAAAAAATGAGATAAAAATTAGCTGCACGCCTTCCTGAAATACGGTACCCATCCCTTCAGAACTAACTTCGTTAGCGTATCCCTGATGTGGCTTGAATTAAAAGAAATAATGTCGACAACAATTGAGTGATTTACATGAAATAAAATAATAAGAGATGGATCTCCCATGGTACACAAAACAGATCAGAATTCATTGGAGAACCAACGAGAAAAGCATGCCAAATTTAGAAGCATTCAAAATGCCCAGGACTGGCGAAGTCATACAGAAGGGGAAATTTAGGAGGGAATGGGACGGATATGAGTTATAGTAGCAATCATTGAAACAAAAGCGTTATTCGTTGCCGCGAGATCTTTTCAGGAAACTTCAGTCACCAACTCTCTCCGCTGAATTCGAAAAAATTTTGTTGGCGCCCACCTACAAAGGGGAAAATTATCATCGTGATAAAATAAAATGAGTGCTCGTACGGAAAGATTTAGGTTTCCGTTTTTTCCTATGCGCTGTTGAAGAGCAGAACTGTAGAGAAATAGTGTGAAAGTGATCCAGTGAACCCTCTTCCAGTCACTTAAATTTTAATTGCAGTGTAGTCACGTCGATGTAGATGTTCTGTGCCACAAATACGCACGTTATGACGGTTCACCTTTCCAGACGCATGAAACGCTAAGCGGCTTCGTCACTGAAAACCAATTTCTGTCAAAAGCCGTTTTCCCCGAGTAGTCGATGCAATCACTACAAAAGTCAGAACGAAGCTCGTTGTCCTGCGTAGTCAGCACATGTAACAACTGCACCCGGCATAGTTTGCGCAGAAAGCTCCAGACACCTGACTAAGATGTCTGGAGTTCTCTGCTCGCACGTGTCTTTGATTTCTTCCGGTGCCTGACGAACGATTCCTACACGCGCTGCTCCTCCTTTGCTGGTGGTCCCGAACGGCCCGTTTTTTTTTCACACCACATGAGCAACCAGTCTCACGGAATATGTTGTACAACCCGCAGATTTTGTCTGTTGGAGCTTTCATCTAATACTTGGTACGAAATCTTCGCTGAAATTGACAAACATTAGCGGATTCAAGGACACAAAACGAACGCGTCGCGTCATTACATGCCATGTTGCGACACACCCGCTAGTGGTGCGCTCTGGAAACACGCCACGGTGCGTACTACGAATCTAAACCTAGAGAGAAGCTGTAAATCGTTATTTGTTATTTTTCTGTACGTCCTATAGTTTTCAAGCAGTGATATTCTGAACCCCAGAGATGCTTATAAGCAAACCTGTATAACTGCAACATTCTTGGATAATGACATGATATATATGAAGTTGTTCGACGTAAAACTGGTTGTATAGCTTTCAAAAAAAAAAAAAAATGGTTCAAATGGCTCTGAGCACTATGGGACTTAACATCTATGGTAATCAGTCCCCTAGAACTTAGAACTACTTAAACCTAACTAACCTAAGGACATCACACAACACCCAGCCAACACGAGGCAGAGAAAATCCCTGACCCCGCCGGGAATCGAACCCGGGAACCCGGGCGTGGGAAGCGAGATGTATAGCTTTCAGAATAGAGGGTTTGATGATATTTGAGGAGACGATTTACTCGTCTTCTCGATTACTTTCGGAAGAGAACTGTGTGTAGCTAGACAGTCCATGTTGACTAGTTGGTCTTAACATGAGGAATAAAGAAAGGTACCGCTTGATGAAATGGCGTAAGGAAGATATACATGGCCCAGTCATATTTTGTGACCACCAACAATGTCTCACATCAACGTGCAATAACCACTCACAGCCGGCGCGTGGCAGCACTAGCAGTGGCAAGGGGGAAGGGGGGGGATGTGGAAAACAGTGTTGTCGTAGTGTGTAAAGTGTTGGTGTGACGCCATAGTTAAAGTATACCGTGCATGGCAAAATGCCACCATCCGAAACTCGACTCTGAAGAAACTATGGTACACGTAGAGCCATAGATTACAGAGGTGAATAACGGCTGCGGAGATGTCTACCCTGGCGAATAGCCGTGAAAGTGTTGACCAGCTTACCGCACGCGCCCGGATGAATCAAAGGGCTACCAACACCGGCTCCTCAACGACCGTGCAACGACCATCGCAATGCCTTGGGCTGTGCAGCAGCGCCTGGTTCATGCACCCATCCTAACTGCTGCTCATCGGCGATGAAGGCTGGAATTTGCGCGTCAGGACCGCAACCGGACGTCTACGACAGGTGGCCTTTTCATATGAATGGCGTTTTATGCTCCATTGGGCGTGCACGGCGCTGCAACAATCGTCGGAAGGGTCCAGGCCAGCGGAGGAAGCGTTATGGTCTGGGGACTATTTTGTGGCGTCCTGTGGGTGATCTCGTCACTCTGGGAGTCACAGTGGATCAACACGAGTATTCATCTATCCTTGTGGATCATGTCCACCGCTACATGCTGTTTGCGGTACGATGGCATCTGCCAGCAGCAGCACAGTGCAACGTGTATGTGCGTGCTTCGAAGAGCACTAGTTTGCGGAATTCCCCTGGTCACCAAACTGCCCAGATTTAAACCTAATCTATAATCTATGGTACCATCTCAGTCGGGCTGTTCGCGCCACGGATCTTCGGCGTGGCGCCACATCCCTGTCGGTACAGCCCAGGGCCTGACTCTCTTCTTGAACGTCTCGCAGCGGTCACTGCTGCAAAAGGTTTGGGGAATTTTTTTTTGTGGAATTTCCTGGGTAATATCGTCATTCAGTTTTTGAGACGTGGTCACATTAATGTGGGTGGACAGTGTAGAATAAGCTCGCCTATTAGGGGTGCACTCATTTCTGGAGGAAACTAGGGAAATCATTGGTGATAAGTCAGAATATAAATGCTCACTCGCTTTCCTTGCTGATACAGATGAGAACATATCTCTCTCCTATAAGGCTCAATCAAAAGATTACCGTTTGAGGTCGTTTCTGCAACGTATACGCACTGTAGCGCGACTCCAATGCGGGTATACACGTGCTAGCATGTAGACAAGGGATTAGAACGGCGTTCGCGTTTTTTCATCGTGCATGCAGTAAATTCGGAAACGTGAACTGTGGCGACTTTATTGTCAAATGCGTCCAGAAAGGACCAACATGCTGCTATTCTTCTCTTGGTTGCCGAAGGACAAACAGCAGTAGACATCCGTTGGAGAATGAAGAATGTCTGTGGTACGGCGTAAAAGAATTTTACTCTGAGAAAGACTTTGTATGATGCCATCACTGCTCTGAGCGAAATGAATGGGGTTTCTGAAGAAGTACACCAACTTGTAATCTTCTATAGATGTCCCCTGCGCAGGAAACAGTACGTAGGTCGTAGATCCTTTGTCTTACCCTGTAATAAACTGTTAGCGAGGAACTGATAACACTTAAATGACTGATTTTTAACTCTTTTTGGAAGCCAGTCGTGTTTGTTCTAGGGAAACACCAGATCCTACGAATTACAATCATTATCCACCGTCTATTTAATAATTCGCCGTTATTAATAATTTCACGAGTTCTCTCTAAATACTGGTAATTTATCATACTTTTACTTATTGTTTCGACTGCTCTAAGATTAACATTCATTTACAGATTTAAAATACAACCGATCGCACCAGACAACGTGTGTGTGCCTAATGACTGCTCGTTCCGGAATAGCTAGGCAACGTAGTCCACTCTGCTTGGGCGGACTGTTAAGGTGCTTTGTCTGCCTTTCCGTTTAACTTTTGTTTTTAGCTTTGATTATTATTACGACTTTTGAAATTAATGGGCGCTATCTTACAACTTAGTGATGCTTGTATTCGAATGTCAAGGAAATTTATTATATAGTTTTTTATAATATTAATAATAAAAAGTTAGCATTTTGGCGCGCACCTCCGAGCACAGTAACCAGTCACAGTGATGGACTACAGTTGAGCAGTCCTTCCCACGAAAGGGGTACCGATCTTGGCATCTGGTACCTCACACTACTTGTTAAGTCATCTGCTTAATTTTGGAACCTCAGCTGCTCTGAGGAGAGAACCTTGGAGCTAGACATGATAGCTACTTAAGCCAGAAATATTACAATGGGACAGCACGTCTGTTGAAAACTGGGAAAACTGCAACAAGGATGCGGCTGATTCATGATAACGTGCGTCCCCATACCGCAAATGCCGTACGTGAAAGTTACACCAACTCAAGTGTAAGCGACTCGAGCCCCCACCCTGTAGTCCTCATCTCTCCCCGTATAATTATCACACATTCGTTCCATTAAAGAAGGCCTTGTTGAGTCGACGGTTCCTGTCGGACGAGGATATGCAGCAGGCAGTTGCGAACTTCTTCATCCAGCACGACACGGTTTTTTGCCTAACGGGTATATTGAACCTGGTGATTGCGTCAGTACTCAAGGCGATGTTGGCCGATTGGCATCCCGATTCTGAACTGTATGGCCTTCGATTCGGAAACTTTTTGATCGCCCCTTGTGACTACAGTTCACTATCATAAACACTGATGACAGAGTGAGAAAGAAACACGGCCTAATGTGGAACTGAAAGCCTGCCGCACTTGAGGCCAAACCAAAAGTGTAGTTAGAAGTAAGAACGACACCTAATGCCTACCTACCACAACTGAGCTAAATAAGCATAAACGAACGCGAAAGAATCACAACCCTAACAAAACTCAACACCTTCCTTCCAAAGGGGAGCAGAAGAAATCCGGCGAGTTTATGCACTCAGCTTGTTCACTAAGACAGGACCGAAAGCACTCTCACAAGTCATTCCACTGTCCTTAGGAGTGGTGGAAGGCAAGATTCGTTGAACTTGTAAACGAGTGATCTACCTCTCTGCCACACAACGTAACTTTTTCAGCCTTCCTGAAACTACCGCTGCCCCAGTTGTCTCCACCCCTGCACTTTGCCGTGGACATCTGTTTTATTCAAAGGGGTGAGGGGAGTTTTTACAAACATCCCATCGCTCTCTCGCTCGAGACTCTGCGAGTTTTCTGTTTCGTTCAGCTTCTGGTCCTCTCTGGCGCATCCAAGACAGCGCTCAGTTCCTAGTTATGGTGGGAGACGTCCGTTAAGTTTGATCAACCAGTGTAACTAACCGAATACTACGGGTTATTACGTTATTATTGGGAATGGAAATGCTTATTGCTTGTGAAGTTAACTTGAGAAGATTAGGGTCGCCA